>NW_027362770.1:128020469-128192969 GCF_046119375.1 Phyllobates terribilis | reverse complement strand
ACACACAGCGGTCTTACATACACACATCTCTGTTACATACATACACACACCTCCGCAGCATACACACAGCTCAGCTACATACAAACACACAACTCTCCTACAGTCACAAACATAGCTTTCCTATCTACACACATCTCTCATATATACACATACAGCTCCACTATGTACACTCAACACTGATATATATATATATATATATATATATATATATATATATATATACATATACATGCAAACGCCCATAAAAACAGACATACACGCAACAACTGTATATATTACCACATTTTGAAATTCCGTTCAGGAATGTGACTGATCACATGATGTGAAAGGTCCTTCAGCTAAACAGGAACGTTCAGTTTCCTTACAAGTCCCAGTATCTTTCTCTCCAGTACCACACCGATCAGATAGATCAGTGAAGGGCAAGCACAGAGAGAACAGTTCTCTCATTGATCAGGAAGGATGCTGTCAGCATTCTCCTCATTCTGAATACGCTGCCTCCGGACTGTAAGAATAATACATATTTTTGCAAGTTTTTTCATTGCTAAAAAGTACGTCTTATTGTCTAATAGATACTGGTGTTAAAAATTACATTTGTTTACAATGCATTTTTGCCATGTATGTTATAACGGGTCAAAACCAAGAGTTTTACCATGCTGAGTTTTTTTGTGGTGCCTTTAGGCACTGATAAATTGTCACACTCTTCCTATAATTTTAATATTCTTCCAGTAAACTTTATAAGCCTGACAGCCTTTCTAGAAGACATATTGAGATGCATTTAAGTATTTGGGACCTGTTAAATACGACTGATGGTGCCCAGTTCAGTAGATGTACGGATGTTATAGGTGAAGGCCATGTCATTATGTACTACTACCTATTAAAAAAATGAAGTAGTGTAGGTCGGGCATAGAGAAAATGGAAGTTTACAAAAAAATATTACAACTATTGTTTAATAGACAATCATCACATGTAGAGTTTGCATGATTTACCTTGCTGGTACTTTATCTAAATTAGAAGCAAATTGTTTGAAGATTACTTCTACCTAAATGGCAGAAAATGCACCTATCTTGGTGATGGATAGGACAGCTTGAGGGGATATGGAGGAGGCTGTTTTTATGATAGGTGTCGTTTAAACATTTTGCTACTAATTTATGGAAAGTATCATATTTTTCTTACTATTGAACTCCCTTTAAATTAAATCACACTCCAGGTTAAATTTCCTGGAGGTATAAATTTGTGGAGGATTTGATAATACTACCTTTAATGATGTAAGGTAGAATAGTGTGGATAGAGATCTAATGTTAGTGTTTCTCTGCAGCAGGTATATTATACTCATATACATTTGCAGCAGGCAATTTATATGCATTCTATGCAGCACACACATAATCACATCACTGCTGAATGCGCAGTACATGCACATTAAGCTCTGCTATGCATGCACGCTGCTCTGCTACATGCATACAAACAGCTCAGTTACACACAGCGGTCTTACATACACACATCTCTGTTACATACATACACACACCTCCGCAGCATACACACAGCTCAGCTACATACAAACACACAACTCTCCTACAGTCACAAACATAGCTTTCCTATCTACACACATCTCTCATATATACACATACAGCTCCACTATGTACACTCAACACTGATATATATATATATATATATATACATATACATGCAAACGCCCATAAAAACAGACATACACGCAACAACTGTATATATTACCACATTTTGAAATTCCGTTCAGGAATGTGACTGATCACATGATGTGAAAGGTCCTTCAGCTAAACAGGAACGTTCAGTTTCCTTACAAGTCCCAGTATCTTTCTCTCCAGTACCACACCGATCAGATAGATCAGTGAAGGGCAAGCACAGAGAGAACAGTTCTCTCATTGATCAGGAAGGATGCTGTCAGCATTCTCCTCATTCTGAATACGCTGCCTCCGGACTGTAAGAATAATACATATTTTAGCAAGTTTTTTCATTGCTAAAAAGTACGTCTTATTGTCTAATAGATACTGGTGTTAAAAATTACATTTGTTTACAATGCATTTTTGCCATGTATGTTATAACGGGTCAAAACCAAGAGTTTTACCATGCTGAGTTTTTTTGTGGTGCCTTTAGGCACTGATAAATTGTCACACTCTTCCTATAATTTTAATATTCTTCCAGTAAACTTTATAAGCCTGACAGCCTTTCTAGAAGACATATTGAGATGCATTTAAGTATTTGGGACCTGTTAAATACGACTGATGGTGCCCAGTTCAGTAGATGTACGGATGTTATAGGTGAAGGCCATGTCATTATGTACTACTACCTATTAAAAAAATGAAGTAGTGTAGGTCGGGCATAGAGAAAATGGAAGTTTACAAAAAAATATTACAACTATTGTTTAATAGACAATCATCACATGTAGAGTTTGCATGATTTACCTTGCTGGTACTTTATCTAAATTAGAAGCAAATTGTTTGAAGATTACTTCTACCTAAATGGCAGAAAATGCACCTATCTTGGTGATGGATAGGACAGCTTGAGGGGATATGGAGGAGGCTGTTTTTATGATAGGTGTCGTTTAAACATTTTGCTACTAATTTATGGAAAGTATCATATTTTTCTTACCATTGAACTCCCTTTAAATTAAATCACACTCCAGGTTAAATTTCCTGGAGGTATAAATTTGTGGAGGATTTGATAATACTACCTTTAATGATGTAAGGTAGAATAGTGTGGATAGAGATCTAATGTTAGTGTTTCTCTGCAGCAGGTATATTATACTCATATACATTTGCAGCAGGCAATTTATATGCATTCTATGCAGCACACACATAATCACATCACTGCTGAATGCGCAGTACATGCACATTAAGCTCTGCTATGCATGCACGCTGCTCTGCTACATGCATACAAACAGCTCAGTTACACACAGCGGTCTTACATACACACATCTCTGTTACATACATACACACACCTCCGCAGCATACACAGCTCAGCTACATACAAACACACAACTCTCCTACAGTCACAAACATAGCTTTCCTATCTACACACATCTCTCATATATACACATACAGCTCCACTATGTACACTCAACACTGATATATATATATATATATATATATATATATATATATATATATACATATACATATACATGCAAACGCCCATAAAAACAGACATACACGCAACAACTGTATATATTACCACATTTTGAAATTCCGTTCAGGAATGTGACTGATCACATGATGTGAAAGGTCCTTCAGCTAAACAGGAACGTTCAGTTTCCTTACAAGTCCCAGTATCTTTCTCTCCAGTACCACACCGATCAGATAGATCAGTGAAGGGCAAGCACAGAGAGAACAGTTCTCTCATTGATCAGGAAGGATGCTGTCAGCATTCTCCTCATTCTGAATACGCTGCCTCCGGACTGTAAGAATAATACATATTTTAGCAAGTTTTTTCATTGCTAAAAAGTACGTCTTATTGTCTAATAGATACTGGTGTTAAAAATTACATTTGTTTACAATGCATTTTTGCCATGTATGTTATAACGGGTCAAAACCAAGAGTTTTACCATGCTGAGTTTTTTTGTGGTGCCTTTAGGCACTGATAAATTGTCACACTCTTCCTATAATTTTAATATTCTTCCAGTAAACTTTATAAGCCTGACAGCCTTTCTAGAAGACATATTGAGATGCATTTAAGTATTTGGGACCTGTTAAATACGACTGATGGTGCCCAGTTCAGTAGATGTACGGATGTTATAGGTGAAGGCCATGTCATTATGTACTACTACCTATTAAAAAAATGAAGTAGTGTAGGTCGGGCATAGAGAAAATGGAAGTTTACAAAAAAATATTACAACTATTGTTTAATAGACAATCATCACATGTAGAGTTTGCATGATTTACCTTGCTGGTACTTTATCTAAATTAGAAGCAAATTGTTTGAAGATTACTTCTACCTAAATGGCAGAAAATGCACCTATCTTGGTGATGGATAGGACAGCTTGAGGGGATATGGAGGAGGCTGTTTTTATGATAGGTGTCGTTTAAACATTTTGCTACTAATTTATGGAAAGTATCATATTTTTCTTACTATTGAACTCCCTTTAAATTAAATCACACTCCAGGTTAAATTTCCTGGAGGTATAAATTTGTGGAGGATTTGATAATACTACCTTTAATGATGTAAGGTAGAATAGTGTGGATAGAGATCTAATGTTAGTGTTTCTCTGCAGCAGGTATATTATACTCATATACATTTGCAGCAGGCAATTTATATGCATTCTATGCAGCACACACATAATCACATCACTGCTGAATGCACAGTACATGCACATTAAGCTCTGCTATGCATGCACGCTGCTCTGCTACATGCATACAAACAGCTCAGTTACACACAGCGGTCTTACATACACACATCTCTGTTACATACATACACACACCTCCGCAGCATACACACAGCTCAGCTACATACAAACACACAACTCTCCTACAGTCACAAACATAGCTTTCCTATCTACACACATCTCTCATATATACACATACAGCTCCACTATGTACACTCAACACTGATATATATATATATATATATATATATATATATATATATATATATATACATATACATATACATGCAAACGCCCATAAAAACAGACATACACGCAACAACTGTATATATTACCACATTTTGAAATTCCGTTCAGGAATGTGACTGATCACATGATGTGAAAGGTCCTTCAGCTAAACAGGAACGTTCAGTTTCCTTACAAGTCCCAGTATCTTTCTCTCCAGTACCACACCGATCAGATAGATCAGTGAAGGGCAAGCACAGAGAGAACAGTTCTCTCATTGATCAGGAAGGATGCTGTCAGCATTCTCCTCATTCTGAATACGCTGCCTCCGGACTGTAAGAATAATACATATTTTAGCAAGTTTTTTCATTGCTAAAAAGTACGTCTTATTGTCTAATAGATACTGGTGTTAAAAATTACATTTGTTTACAATGCATTTTTGCCATGTATGTTATAACGGGTCAAAACCAAGAGTTTTACCATGCTGAGTTTTTTTGTGGTGCCTTTAGGCACTGATAAATTGTCACACTCTTCCTATAATTTTAATATTCTTCCAGTAAACTTTATAAGCCTGACAGCCTTTCTAGAAGACATATTGAGATGCATTTAAGTATTTGGGACCTGTTAAATACGACTGATGGTGCCCAGTTCAGTAGATGTACGGATGTTATAGGTGAAGGCCATGTCATTATGTACTACTACCTATTAAAAAAATGAAGTAGTGTAGGTCGGGCATAGAGAAAATGGAAGTTTACAAAAAAATATTACAACTATTGTTTAATAGACAATCATCACATGTAGAGTTTGCATGATTTACCTTGCTGGTACTTTATCTAAATTAGAAGCAAATTGTTTGAAGATTACTTCTACCTAAATGGCAGAAAATGCACCTATCTTGGTGATGGATAGGACAGCTTGAGGGGATATGGAGGAGGCTGTTTTTATGATAGGTGTCGTTTAAACATTTTGCTACTAATTTATGGAAAGTATCATATTTTTCTTACTATTGAACTCCCTTTAAATTAAATCACACTCCAGGTTAAATTTCCTGGAGGTATAAATTTGTGGAGGATCTGATAATACTACCTTTAATGATGTAAGGTAGAATAGTGTGGATAGAGATCTAATGTTAGTGTTTCTCTGCAGCAGGTATATTATACTCATATACATTTGCAGCAGGCAATTTATATGCATTCTATGCAGCACACACATAATCACATCACTGCTGAATGCGCAGTACATGCACATTAAGCTCTGCTATGCATGCACGCTGCTCTGCTACATGCATACAAACAGCTCAGTTACACACAGCGGTCTTACATACACACATCTCTGTTACATACATACACACACCTCCGCAGCATACACACAGCTCAGCTACATACAAACACACAACTCTCCTACAGTCACAAACATAGCTTTCCTATCTACACACATCTCTCATATATACACATACAGCTCCACTATGTACACTCAACACTGATATATATATATATATATATATATATATACATATACATGCAAACGCCCAAAAAAACAGACATACACGCAACAACTGTATGTATTACCACATTTTGAAATTCCGTTCAGGAATGTGACTGATCACATGATGTGAAAGGTCCTTCAGCTAAACAGGAACGTTCAGTTTCCTTACAAGTCCCAGTATCTTTCTCTCCAGTACCACACCGATCAGATAGATCAGTGAAGGGCAAGCACAGAGAGAACAGTTCTCTCATTGATCAGGAAGGATGCTGTCAGCATTCTCCTCATTCTGAATACGCTGCCTCCGGACTGTAAGAATAATACATATTTTAGCAAGTTTTTTCATTGCTAAAAAGTACGTCTTATTGTCTAATAGATACTGGTGTTAAAAATTACATTTGTTTACAATGCATTTTTGCCATGTATGTTATAACGGGTCAAAACCAAGAGTTTTACCATGCTGAGTTTTTTTGTGGTGCCTTTAGGCACTGATAAATTGTCACACTCTTCCTATAATTTTAATATTCTTCCAGTAAACTTTATAAGCCTGACAGCCTTTCTAGAAGACATATTGAGATGCATTTAAGTATTTGGGACCTGTTAAATACGACTGATGGTGCCCAGTTCAGTAGATGTACGGATGTTATAGGTGAAGGCCATGTCATTATGTACTACTACCTATTAAAAAAATGAAGTAGTGTAGGTCGGGCATAGAGAAAATGGAAGTTTACAAAAAAATATTACAACTATTGTTTAATAGACAATCATCACATGTAGAGTTTGCATGATTTACCTTGCTGGTACTTTATCTAAATTAGAAGCAAATTGTTTGAAGATTACTTCTACCTAAATGGCAGAAAATGCACCTATCTTGGTGATGGATAGGACAGCTTGAGGGGATATGGAGGAGGCTGTTTTTATGATAGGTGTCGTTTAAACATTTTGCTACTAATTTATGGAAAGTATCATATTTTTCTTACTATTGAACTCCCTTTAAATTAAATCACACTCCAGGTTAAATTTCCTGGAGGTATAAATTTGTGGAGGATTTGATAATACTACCTTTAATGATGTAAGGTAGAATAGTGTGGATAGAGATCTAATGTTAGTGTTTCTCTGCAGCAGGTATATTATACTCATATACATTTGCAGCAGGCAATTTATATGCATTCTATGCAGCACACACATAATCACATCACTGCTGAATGCACAGTACATGCACATTAAGCTCTGCTATGCATGCACGCTGCTCTGCTACATGCATACAAACAGCTCAGTTACACACAGCGGTCTTACATACACACATCTCTGTTACATACATACACACACCTCCGCAGCATACACACAGCTCAGCTACATACAAACACACAACTCTCCTACAGTCACAAACATAGCTTTCCTATCTACACACATCTCTCATATATACACATACAGCTCCACTATGTACACTCAACACTGATATATATATATATATATATATATATATATATATATATACATATACATATACATGCAAACGCCCATAAAAACAGACATACACGCAACAACTGTATATATTACCACATTTTGAAATTCCGTTCAGGAATGTGACTGATCACATGATGTGAAAGGTCCTTCAGCTAAACAGGAACGTTCAGTTTCCTTACAAGTCCCAGTATCTTTCTCTCCAGTACCACACCGATCAGATAGATCAGTGAAGGGCAAGCACAGAGAGAACAGTTCTCTCATTGATCAGGAAGGATGCTGTCAGCATTCTCCTCATTCTGAATACGCTGCCTCCGGACTGTAAGAATAATACATATTTTAGCAAGTTTTTTCATTGCTAAAAAGTACGTCTTATTGTCTAATAGATACTGGTGTTAAAAATTACATTTGTTTACAATGCATTTTTGCCATGTATGTTATAACGGGTCAAAACCAAGAGTTTTACCATGCTGAGTTTTTTTGTGGTGCCTTTAGGCACTGATAAATTGTCACACTCTTCCTATAATTTTAATATTCTTCCAGTAAACTTTATAAGCCTGACAGCCTTTCTAGAAGACATATTGAGATGCATTTAAGTATTTGGGACCTGTTAAATACGACTGATGGTGCCCAGTTCAGTAGATGTACGGATGTTATAGGTGAAGGCCATGTCATTATGTACTACTACCTATTAAAAAAATGAAGTAGTGTAGGTCGGGCATAGAGAAAATGGAAGTTTACAAAAAAATATTACAACTATTGTTTAATAGACAATCATCACATGTAGAGTTTGCATGATTTACCTTGCTGGTACTTTATCTAAATTAGAAGCAAATTGTTTGAAGATTACTTCTACCTAAATGGCAGAAAATGCACCTATCTTGGTGATGGATAGGACAGCTTGAGGGGATATGGAGGAGGCTGTTTTTATGATAGGTGTCGTTTAAACATTTTGCTACTAATTTATGGAAAGTATCATATTTTTCTTACTATTGAACTCCCTTTAAATTAAATCACACTCCAGGTTAAATTTCCTGGAGGTATAAATTTGTGGAGGATTTGATAATACTACCTTTAATGATGTAAGGTAGAATAGTGTGGATAGAGATCTAATGTTAGTGTTTCTCTGCAGCAGGTATATTATACTCATATACATTTGCAGCAGGCAATTTATATGCATTCTATGCAGCACACACATAATCACATCACTGCTGAATGCGCAGTACATGCACATTAAGCTCTGCTATGCATGCACGCTGCTCTGCTACATGCATACAAACAGCTCAGTTACACACAGCGGTCTTACATACACACATCTCTGTTACATACATACACACACCTCCGCAGCATACACACAGCTCAGCTACATACAAACACACAACTCTCCTACAGTCACAAACATAGCTTTCCTATCTACACACATCTCTCATATATACACATACAGCTCCACTATGTACACTCAACACTGATATATATATATATATATATATATATATACATATACATGCAAACGCCCATAAAAACAGACATACACGCAACAACTGTATGTATTACCACATTTTGAAATTCCGTTCAGGAATGTGACTGATCACATGATGTGAAAGGTCCTTCAGCTAAACAGGAACGTTCAGTTTCCTTACAAGTCCCAGTATCTTTCTCTCCAGTACCACACCGATCAGATAGATCAGTGAAGGGCAAGCACAGAGAGAACAGTTCTCTCATTGATCAGGAAGGATGCTGTCAGCATTCTCCTCATTCTGAATACGCTGCCTCCGGACTGTAAGAATAATACATATTTTAGCAAGTTTTTTCATTGCTAAAAAGTACGTCTTATTGTCTAATAGATACTGGTGTTAAAAATTACATTTGTTTACAATGCATTTTTGCCATGTATGTTATAACGGGTCAAAACCAAGAGTTTTACCATGCTGAGTTTTTTTGTGGTGCCTTTAGGCACTGATAAATTGTCACACTCTTCCTATAATTTTAATATTCTTCCAGTAAACTTTATAAGCCTGACAGCCTTTCTAGAAGACATATTGAGATGCATTTAAGTATTTGGGACCTGTTAAATACGACTGATGGTGCCCAGTTCAGTAGATGTACGGATGTTATAGGTGAAGGCCATGTCATTATGTACTACTACCTATTAAAAAAATGAAGTAGTGTAGGTCGGGCATAGAGAAAATGGAAGTTTACAAAAAAATATTACAACTATTGTTTAATAGACAATCATCACATGTAGAGTTTGCATGATTTACCTTGCTGGTACTTTATCTAAATTAGAAGCAAATTGTTTGAAGATTACTTCTACCTAAATGGCAGAAAATGCACCTATCTTGGTGATGGATAGGACAGCTTGAGGGGATATGGAGGAGGCTGTTTTTATGATAGGTGTCGTTTAAACATTTTGCTACTAATTTATGGAAAGTATCATATTTTTCTTACTATTGAACTCCCTTTAAATTAAATCACACTCCAGGTTAAATTTCCTGGAGGTATAAATTTGTGGAGGATTTGATAATACTACCTTTAATGATGTAAGGTAGAATAGTGTGGATAGAGATCTAATGTTAGTGTTTCTCTGCAGCAGGTATATTATACTCATATACATTTGCAGCAGGCAATTTATATGCATTCTATGCAGCACACACATAATCACATCACTGCTGAATGCGCAGTACATGCACATTAAGCTCTGCTATGCATGCACGCTGCTCTGCTACATGCATACAAACAGCTCAGTTACACACAGCGGTCTTACATACACACATCTCTGTTACATACATACACACACCTCCGCAGCATACACACAGCTCAGCTACATACAAACACACAACTCTCCTACAGTCACAAACATAGCTTTCCTATCTACACACATCTCTCATATATACACATACAGCTCCACTATGTACACTCAACACTGATATATATATATATATATATACATATACATGCAAACGCCCATAAAAACAGACATACACGCAACAACTGTATATATTACCACATTTTGAAATTCCGTTCAGGAATGTGACTGATCACATGATGTGAAAGGTCCTTCAGCTAAACAGGAACGTTCAGTTTCCTTACAAGTCCCAGTATCTTTCTCTCCAGTACCACACCGATCAGATAGATCAGTGAAGGGCAAGCACAGAGAGAACAGTTCTCTCATTGATCAGGAAGGATGCTGTCAGCATTCTCCTCATTCTGAATACGCTGCCTCCGGACTGTAAGAATAATACATATTTTAGCAAGTTTTTTCATTGCTAAAAAGTACGTCTTATTGTCTAATAGATACTGGTGTTAAAAATTACATTTGTTTACAATGCATTTTTGCCATGTATGTTATAACGGGTCAAAACCAAGAGTTTTACCATGCTGAGTTTTTTTGTGGTGCCTTTAGGCACTGATAAATTGTCACACTCTTCCTATAATTTTAATATTCTTCCAGTAAACTTTATAAGCCTGACAGCCTTTCTAGAAGACATATTGAGATGCATTTAAGTATTTGGGACCTGTTAAATACGACTGATGGTGCCCAGTTCAGTAGATGTACGGATGTTATAGGTGAAGGCCATGTCATTATGTACTACTACCTATTAAAAAAATGAAGTAGTGTAGGTCGGGCATAGAGAAAATGGAAGTTTACAAAAAAATATTACAACTATTGTTTAATAGACAATCATCACATGTAGAGTTTGCATGATTTACCTTGCTGGTACTTTATCTAAATTAGAAGCAAATTGTTTGAAGATTACTTCTACCTAAATGGCAGAAAATGCACCTATCTTGGTGATGGATAGGACAGCTTGAGGGGATATGGAGGAGGCTGTTTTTATGATAGGTGTCGTTTAAACATTTTGCTACTAATTTATGGAAAGTATCATATTTTTCTTACTATTGAACTCCCTTTAAATTAAATCACACTCCAGGTTAAATTTCCTGGAGGTATAAATTTGTGGAGGATTTGATAATACTACCTTTAATGATGTAAGGTAGAATAGTGTGGATAGAGATCTAATGTTAGTGTTTCTCTGCAGCAGGTATATTATACTCATATACATTTGCAGCAGGCAATTTATATGCATTCTATGCAGCACACACATAATCACATCACTGCTGAATGCGCAGTACATGCACATTAAGCTCTGCTATGCATGCACGCTGCTCTGCTACATGCATACAAACAGCTCAGTTACACACAGCGGTCTTACATACACACATCTCTGTTACATACATACACACACCTCCGCAGCATACACACAGCTCAGCTACATACAAACACACAACTCTCCTACAGTCACAAACATAGCTTTCCTATCTACACACATCTCTCATATATACACATACAGCTCCACTATGTACACTCAACACTGATATATATATATATATATATACATATACATGCAAACGCCCATAAAAACAGACATACACGCAACAACTGTATATATTACCACATTTTGAAATTCCGTTCAGGAATGTGACTGATCACATGATGTGAAAGGTCCTTCAGCTAAACAGGAACGTTCAGTTTCCTTACAAGTCCCAGTATCTTTCTCTCCAGTACCACACCGATCAGATAGATCAGTGAAGGGCAAGCACAGAGAGAACAGTTCTCTCATTGATCAGGAAGGATGCTGTCAGCATTCTCCTCATTCTGAATACGCTGCCTCCGGACTGTAAGAATAATACATATTTTAGCAAGTTTTTTCATTGCTAAAAAGTACGTCTTATTGTCTAATAGATACTGGTGTTAAAAATTACATTTGTTTACAATGCATTTTTGCCATGTATGTTATAACGGGTCAAAACCAAGAGTTTTTCCATGCTGAGTTTTTTTGTGGTGCCTTTAGGCACTGATAAATTGTCACACTCTTCCTATAATTTTAATATTCTTCCAGTAAACTTTATAAGCCTGACAGCCTTTCTAGAAGACATATTGAGATGCATTTAAGTATTTGGGACCTGTTAAATACGACTGATGGTGCCCAGTTCAGTAGATGTACGGATGTTATAGGTGAAGGCCATGTCATTATGTACTACTACCTATTAAAAAAATGAAGTAGTGTAGGTCGGGCATAGAGAAAATGGAAGTTTACAAAAAAATATTACAACTATTGTTTAATAGACAATCATCACATGTAGAGTTTGCATGATTTACCTTGCTGGTACTTTATCTAAATTAGAAGCAAATTGTTTGAAGATTACTTCTACCTAAATGGCAGAAAATGCACCTATCTTGGTGATGGATAGGACAGCTTGAGGGGATATGGAGGAGGCTGTTTTTATGATAGGTGTCGTTTAAACATTTTGCTACTAATTTATGGAAAGTATCATATTTTTCTTACTATTGAACTCCCTTTAAATTAAATCACACTCCAGGTTAAATTTCCTGGAGGTATAAATTTGTGGAGGATTTGATAATACTACCTTTAATGATGTAAGGTAGAATAGTGTGGATAGAGATCTAATGTTAGTGTTTCTCTGCAGCAGGTATATTATACTCATATACATTTGCAGCAGGCAATTTATATGCATTCTATGCAGCACACACATAATCACATCACTGCTGAATGCGCAGTACATGCACATTAAGCTCTGCTATGCATGCACGCTGCTCTGCTACATGCATACAAACAGCTCAGTTACACACAGCGGTCTTACATACACACATCTCTGTTACATACATACACACACCTCCGCAGCATACACACAGCTCAGCTACATACAAACACACAACTCTCCTACAGTCACAAACATAGCTTTCCTATCTACACACATCTCTCATATATACACATACAGCTCCACTATGTACACTCAACACTGATATATATATATATATATATATATATATATATATATATACATATACATATACATGCAAACGCCCATAAAAACAGACATACACGCAACAACTGTATATATTACCACATTTTGAAATTCCGTTCAGGAATGTGACTGATCACATGATGTGAAAGGTCCTTCAGCTAAACAGGAACGTTCAGTTTCCTTACAAGTCCCAGTATCTTTCTCTCCAGTACCACACCGATCAGATAGATCAGTGAAGGGCAAGCACAGAGAGAACAGTTCTCTCATTGATCAGGAAGGATGCTGTCAGCATTCTCCTCATTCTGAATACGCTGCCTCCGGACTGTAAGAATAATACATATTTTAGCAAGTTTTTTCATTGCTAAAAAGTACGTCTTATTGTCTAATAGATACTGGTGTTAAAAATTACATTTGTTTACAATGCATTTTTGCCATGTATGTTATAACGGGTCAAAACCAAGAGTTTTACCATGCTGAGTTTTTTTGTGGTGCCTTTAGGCACTGATAAATTGTCACACTCTTCCTATAATTTTAATATTCTTCCAGTAAACTTTATAAGCCTGACAGCCTTTCTAGAAGACATATTGAGATGCATTTAAGTATTTGGGACCTGTTAAATACGACTGATGGTGCCCAGTTCAGTAGATGTACGGATGTTATAGGTGAAGGCCATGTCATTATGTACTACTACCTATTAAAAAAATGAAGTAGTGTAGGTCGGGCATAGAGAAAATGGAAGTTTACAAAAAAATATTACAACTATTGTTTAATAGACAATCATCACATGTAGAGTTTGCATGATTTACCTTGCTGGTACTTTATCTAAATTAGAAGCAAATTGTTTGAAGATTACTTCTACCTAAATGGCAGAAAATGCACCTATCTTGGTGATGGATAGGACAGCTTGAGGGGATATGGAGGAGGCTGTTTTTATGATAGGTGTCGTTTAAACATTTTGCTACTAATTTATGGAAAGTATCATATTTTTCTTACTATTGAACTCCCTTTAAATTAAATCACACTCCAGGTTAAATTTCCTGGAGGTATAAATTTGTGGAGGATTTGATAATACTACCTTTAATGATGTAAGGTAGAATAGTGTGGATAGAGATCTAATGTTAGTGTTTCTCTGCAGCAGGTATATTATACTCATATACATTTGCAGCAGGCAATTTATATGCATTCTATGCAGCACACACATAATCACATCACTGCTGAATGCACAGTACATGCACATTAAGCTCTGCTATGCATGCACGCTGCTCTGCTACATGCATACAAACAGCTCAGTTACACACAGCGGTCTTACATACACACATCTCTGTTACATACATACACACACCTCCGCAGCATACACACAGCTCAGCTACATACAAACACACAACTCTCCTACAGTCACAAACATAGCTTTCCTATCTACACACATCTCTCATATATACACATACAGCTCCACTATGTACACTCAACACTGATATATATATATATATATATATATATATATATATATACATATACATATACATGCAAACGCCCATAAAAACAGACATACACGCAACAACTGTATATATTACCACATTTTGAAATTCCGTTCAGGAATGTGACTGATCACATGATGTGAAAGGTCCTTCAGCTAAACAGGAACGTTCAGTTTCCTTACAAGTCCCAGTATCTTTCTCTCCAGTACCACACCGATCAGATAGATCAGTGAAGGGCAAGCACAGAGAGAACAGTTCTCTCATTGATCAGGAAGGATGCTGTCAGCATTCTCCTCATTCTGAATACGCTGCCTCCGGACTGTAAGAATAATACATATTTTAGCAAGTTTTTTCATTGCTAAAAAGTACGTCTTATTGTCTAATAGATACTGGTGTTAAAAATTACATTTGTTTACAATGCATTTTTGCCATGTATGTTATAACGGGTCAAAACCAAGAGTTTTACCATGCTGAGTTTTTTTGTGGTGCCTTTAGGCACTGATAAATTGTCACACTCTTCCTATAATTTTAATATTCTTCCAGTAAACTTTATAAGCCTGACAGCCTTTCTAGAAGACATATTGAGATGCATTTAAGTATTTGGGACCTGTTAAATACGACTGATGGTGCCCAGTTCAGTAGATGTACGGATGTTATAGGTGAAGGCCATGTCATTATGTACTACTACCTATTAAAAAAATGAAGTAGTGTAGGTCGGGCATAGAGAAAATGGAAGTTTACAAAAAAATATTACAACTATTGTTTAATAGACAATCATCACATGTAGAGTTTGCATGATTTACCTTGCTGGTACTTTATCTAAATTAGAAGCAAATTGTTTGAAGATTACTTCTACCTAAATGGCAGAAAATGCACCTATCTTGGTGATGGATAGGACAGCTTGAGGGGATATGGAGGAGGCTGTTTTTATGATAGGTGTCGTTTAAACATTTTGCTACTAATTTATGGAAAGTATCATATTTTTCTTACTATTGAACTCCCTTTAAATTAAATCACACTCCAGGTTAAATTTCCTGGAGGTATAAATTTGTGGAGGATTTGATAATACTACCTTTAATGATGTAAGGTAGAATAGTGTGGATAGAGATCTAATGTTAGTGTTTCTCTGCAGCAGGTATATTATACTCATATACATTTGCAGCAGGCAATTTATATGCATTCTATGCAGCACACACATAATCACATCACTGCTGAATGCGCAGTACATGCACATTAAGCTCTGCTATGCATGCACGCTGCTCTGCTACATGCATACAAACAGCTCAGTTACACACAGCGGTCTTACATACACACATCTCTGTTACATACATACACACACCTCCGCAGCATACACACAGCTCAGCTACATACAAACACACAACTCTCCTACAGTCACAAACATAGCTTTCCTATCTACACACATCTCTCATATATACACATACAGCTCCACTATGTACACTCAACACTGATATATATATATATATATATACATGCAAACGCCCATAAAAACAGACATACACGCAACAACTGTATATATTACCACATTTTGAAATTCCGTTCAGGAATGTGACTGATCACATGATGTGAAAGGTCCTTCAGCTAAACAGGAACGTTCAGTTTCCTTACAAGTCCCAGTATCTTTCTCTCCAGTACCACACCGATCAGATAGATCAGTGAAGGGCAAGCACAGAGAGAACAGTTCTCTCATTGATCAGGAAGGATGCTGTCAGCATTCTCCTCATTCTGAATACGCTGCCTCCGGACTGTAAGAATAATACATATTTTAGCAAGTTTTTTCATTGCTAAAAAGTACGTCTTATTGTCTAATAGATACTGGTGTTAAAAATTACATTTGTTTACAATGCATTTTTGCCATGTATGTTATAACGGGTCAAAACCAAGAGTTTTACCATGCTGAGTTTTTTTGTGGTGCCTTTAGGCACTGATAAATTGTCACACTCTTCCTATAATTTTAATATTCTTCCAGTAAACTTTATAAGCCTGACAGCCTTTCTAGAAGACATATTGAGATGCATTTAAGTATTTGGGACCTGTTAAATACGACTGATGGTGCCCAGTTCAGTAGATGTACGGATGTTATAGGTGAAGGCCATGTCATTATGTACTACTACCTATTAAAAAAATGAAGTAGTGTAGATCGGGCATAGAGAAAATGGAAGTTTACAAAAAAATATTACAACTATTGTTTAATAGACAATCATCACATGTAGAGTTTGCATGATTTACCTTGCTGGTATTTTATCTAAATTAGAAGCAAATTGTTTGAAGATTACTTCTACCTAAATGGCAGAAAATGCACCTATCTTGGTGATGGATAGGACAGCTTGAGGGGATATGGAGGAGGCTGTTTTTATGATAGGTGTCGTTTAAACATTTTGCTACTAATTTATGGAAAGTATCATATTTTTCTTACTATTGAACTCCCTTTAAATTAAATCACACTCCAGGTTAAATTTCCTGGAGGTATAAATTTGTGGAGGATTTGATAATACTACCTTTAATGATGTAAGGTAGAATAGTGTGGATAGAGATCTAATGTTAGTGTTTCTCTGCAGCAGGTATATTATACTCATATACATTTGCAGCAGGCAATTTATATGCATTCTATGCAGCACACACATAATCACATCACTGCTGAATGCACAGTACATGCACATTAAGCTCTGCTATGCATGCACGCTGCTCTGCTACATGCATACAAACAGCTCAGTTACACACAGCGGTCTTACATACACACATCTCTGTTACATACATACACACACCTCCGCAGCATACACACAGCTCAGCTACATACAAACACACAACTCTCCTACAGTCACAAACATAGCTTTCCTATCTACACACATCTCTCATATATACACATACAGCTCCACTATGTACACTCAACACTGATATATATATATATATATATATATATACATATACATGCAAACGCCCATAAAAACAGACATACACGCAACAACTGTATATATTACCACATTTTGAAATTCCGTTCAGGAATGTGACTGATCACATGATGTGAAAGGTCCTTCAGCTAAACAGGAACGTTCAGTTTCCTTACAAGTCCCAGTATCTTTCTCTCCAGTACCACACCGATCAGATAGATCAGTGAAGGGCAAGCACAGAGAGAACAGTTCTCTCATTGATCAGGAAGGATGCTGTCAGCATTCTCCTCATTCTGAATACGCTGCCTCCGGACTGTAAGAATAATACATATTTTAGCAAGTTTTTTCATTGCTAAAAAGTACGTCTTATTGTCTAATAGATACTGGTGTTAAAAATTACCTTTGTTTACAATGCATTTTTGCCATGTATGTTATAACGGGTCAAAACCAAGAGTTTTACCATGCTGAGTTTTTTTGTGGTGCCTTTAGGCACTGATAAATTGTCACACTCTTCCTATAATTTTAATATTCTTCCAGTAAACTTTATAAGCCTGACAGCCTTTCTAGAAGACATATTGAGATGCATTTAAGTATTTGGGACCTGTTAAATACGACTGATGGTGCCCAGTTCAGTAGATGTACGGATGTTATAGGTGAAGGCCATGTCATTATGTACTACTACCTATTAAAAAAATGAAGTAGTGTAGGTCGGGCATAGAGAAAATGGAAGTTTACAAAAAAATATTACAACTATTGTTTAATAGACAATCATCACATGTAGAGTTTGCATGATTTACCTTGCTGGTACTTTATCTAAATTAGAAGCAAATTGTTTGAAGATTACTTCTACCTAAATGGCAGAAAATGCACCTATCTTGGTGATGGATAGGACAGCTTGAGGGGATATGGAGGAGGCTGTTTTTATGATAGGTGTCGTTTAAACATTTTGCTACTAATTTATGGAAAGTATCATATTTTTCTTACTATTGAACTCCCTTTAAATTAAATCACACTCCAGGTTAAATTTCCTGGAGGTATAAATTTGTGGAGGATTTGATAATACTACCTTTAATGATGTAAGGTAGAATAGTGTGGATAGAGATCTAATGTTAGTGTTTCTCTGCAGCAGGTATATTATACTCATATACATTTGCAGCAGGCAATTTATATGCATTCTATGCAGCACACACATAATCACATCACTGCTGAATGCGCAGTACATGCACATTAAGCTCTGCTATGCATGCACGCTGCTCTGCTACATGCATACAAACAGCTCAGTTACACACAGCGGTCTTACATACACACATCTCTGTTACATACATACACACACCTCCGCAGCATACACACAGCTCAGCTACATACAAACACACAACTCTCCTACAGTCACAAACATAGCTTTCCTATCTACACACATCTCTCATATATACACATACAGCTCCACTATGTACACTCAACACTGATATATATATATATATATATATATATATATATATACATATACATGCAAACGCCCATAAAAACAGACATACACGCAACAACTGTATATATTACCACATTTTGAAATTCCGTTCAGGAATGTGACTGATCACATGATGTGAAAGGTCCTTCAGCTAAACAGGAACGTTCAGTTTCCTTACAAGTCCCAGTATCTTTCTCTCCAGTACCACACCGATCAGATAGATCAGTGAAGGGCAAGCACAGAGAGAACAGTTCTCTCATTGATCAGGAAGGATGCTGTCAGCATTCTCCTCATTCTGAATACGCTGCCTCCGGACTGTAAGAATAATACATATTTTAGCAAGTTTTTTCATTGCTAAAAAGTACGTCTTATTGTCTAATAGATACTGGTGTTAAAAATTACCTTTGTTTACAATGCATTTTTGCCATGTATGTTATAACGGGTCAAAACCAAGAGTTTTACCATGCTGAGTTTTTTTGTGGTGCCTTTAGGCACTGATAAATTGTCACACTCTTCCTATAATTTTAATGTTCTTCCAGTAAACTTTATAAGCCTGACAGCCTTTCTAGAAGACATATTGAGATGCATTTAAGTATTTGGGACCTGTTAAATACGACTGATGGTGCCCAGTTCAGTAGATGTACGGATGTTATAGGTGAAGGCCATGTCATTATGTACTACTACCTATTAAAAAAATGAAGTAGTGTAGGTCGGGCATAGAGAAAATGGAAGTTTACAAAAAAATATTACAACTATTGTTTAATAGACAATCATCACATGTAGAGTTTGCATGATTTACCTTGCTGGTACTTTATCTAAATTAGAAGCAAATTGTTTGAAGATTACTTCTACCTAAATGGCAGAAAATGCACCTATCTTGGTGATGGATAGGACAGCTTGAGGGGATATGGAGGAGGCTGTTTTTATGATAGGTGTCGTTTAAACATTTTGCTACTAATTTATGGAAAGTATCATATTTTTCTTACTATTGAACTCCCTTTAAATTAAATCACACTCCAGGTTAAATTTCCTGGAGGTATAAATTTGTGGAGGATTTGATAATACTACCTTTAATGATGTAAGGTAGAATAGTGTGGATAGAGATCTAATGTTAGTGTTTCTCTGCAGCAGGTATATTATACTCATATACATTTGCAGCAGGCAATTTATATGCATTCTATGCAGCACACACATAATCACATCACTGCTGAATGCGCAGTACATGCACATTAAGCTCTGCTATGCATGCACGCTGCTCTGCTACATGCATACAAACAGCTCAGTTACACACAGCGGTCTTACATACACACATCTCTGTTACATACATACACACACCTCCGCAGCATACACACAGCTCAGCTACATACAAACACACAACTCTCCTACAGTCACAAACATAGCTTTCCTATCTACACACATCTCTCATATATACACATACAGCTCCACTATGTACACTCAACACTGATATATATATATATATATATACATATACATGCAAACGCCCATAAAAACAGACATACACGCAACAACTGTATATATTACCACATTTTGAAATTCCGTTCAGGAATGTGACTGATCACATGATGTGAAAGGTCCTTCAGCTAAACAGGAACGTTCAGTTTCCTTACAAGTCCCAGTATCTTTCTCTCCAGTACCACACCGATCAGATAGATCAGTGAAGGGCAAGCACAGAGAGAACAGTTCTCTCATTGATCAGGAAGGATGCTGTCAGCATTCTCCTCATTCTGAATACGCTGCCTCCGGACTGTAAGAATAATACATATTTTAGCAAGTTTTTTCATTGCTAAAAAGTACGTCTTATTGTCTAATAGATACTGGTGTTAAAAATTACCTTTGTTTACAATGCATTTTTGCCATGTATGTTATAACGGGTCAAAACCAAGAGTTTTACCATGCTGAGTTTTTTTGTGGTGCCTTTAGGCACTGATAAATTGTCACACTCTTCCTATAATTTTAATATTCTTCCAGTAAACTTCATAAGCCTGACAGCCTTTCTAGAAGACATATTGAGATGCATTTAAGTATTTGGGACCTGTTAAATACGACTGATGGTGCCCAGTTCAGTAGATGTACGGATGTTATAGGTGAAGGCCATGTCATTATGTACTACTACCTATTAAAAAAATGAAGTAGTGTAGGTCGGGCATAGAGAAAATGGAAGTTTACAAAAAAATATTACAACTATTGTTTAATAGACAATCATCACATGTAGAGTTTGCATGATTTACCTTGCTGGTACTTTATCTAAATTAGAAGCAAATTGTTTGAAGATTACTTCTACCTAAATGGCAGAAAATGCACCTATCTTGGTGATGGATAGGACAGCTTGAGGGGATATGGAGGAGGCTGTTTTTATGATAGGTGTCGTTTAAACATTTTGCTACTAATTTATGGAAAGTATCATATTTTTCTTACTATTGAACTCCCTTTAAATTAAATCACACTCCAGGTTAAATTTCCTGGAGGTATAAATTTGTGGAGGATTTGATAATACTACCTTTAATGATGTAAGGTAGAATAGTGTGGATAGAGATCTAATGTTAGTGTTTCTCTGCAGCAGGTATATTATACTCATATACATTTGCAGCAGGCAATTTATATGCATTCTATGCAGCACACACATAATCACATCACTGCTGAATGCGCAGTACATGCACATTAAGCTCTGCTATGCATGCACGCTGCTCTGCTACATGCATACAAACAGCTCAGTTACACACAGCGGTCTTACATACACACATCTCTGTTACATACATACACACACCTCCGCAGCATACACACAGCTCAGCTACATACAAACACACAACTCTCCTACAGTCACAAACATAGCTTTCCTATCTACACACATCTCTCATATATACACATACAGCTCCACTATGTACACTCAACACTGATATATATATATATATACATATACATGCAAACGCCCATAAAAACAGACATACACGCAACAACTGTATATATTACCACATTTTGAAATTCCGTTCAGGAATGTGACTGATCACATGATGTGAAAGGTCCTTCAGCTAAACAGGAACGTTCAGTTTCCTTACAAGTCCCAGTATCTTTCTCTCCAGTACCACACCGATCAGATAGATCAGTGAAGGGCAAGCACAGAGAGAACAGTTCTCTCATTGATCAGGAAGGATGCTGTCAGCATTCTCCTCATTCTGAATACGCTGCCTCCGGACTGTAAGAATAATACATATTTTAGCAAGTTTTTTCATTGCTAAAAAGTACGTCTTATTGTCTAATAGATACTGGTGTTAAAAATTACATTTGTTTACAATGCATTTTTGCCATGTATGTTATAACGGGTCAAAACCAAGAGTTTTACCATGCTGAGTTTTTTTGTGGTGCCTTTAGGCACTGATAAATTGTCACACTCTTCCTATAATTTTAATATTCTTCCAGTAAACTTTATAAGCCTGACAGCCTTTCTAGAAGACATATTGAGATGCATTTAAGTATTTGGGACCTGTTAAATACGACTGATGGTGCCCAGTTCAGTAGATGTACGGATGTTATAGGTGAAGGCCATGTCATTATGTACTACTACCTATTAAAAAAATGAAGTAGTGTATGTCGGGCATAGAGAAAATGGAAGTTTACAAAAAAATATTACAACTATTGTTTAATAGACAATCATCACATGTAGAGTTTGCATGATTTACCTTGCTGGTACTTTATCTAAATTAGAAGCAAATTGTTTGAAGATTACTTCTACCTAAATGGCAGAAAATGCACCTATCTTGGTGATGGATAGGACAGCTTGAGGGGATATGGAGGAGGCTGTTTTTATGATAGGTGTCGTTTAAACATTTTGCTACTAATTTATGGAAAGTATCATATTTTTCTTACTATTGAACTCCCTTTAAATTAAATCACACTCCAGGTTAAATTTCCTGGAGGTATAAATTTGTGGAGGATTTGATAATACTACCTTTAATGATGTAAGGTAGAATAGTGTGGATAGAGATCTAATGTTAGTGTTTCTCTGCAGCAGGTATATTATACTCATATACATTTGCAGCAGGCAATTTATATGCATTCTATGCAGCACACACATAATCACATCACTGCTGAATGCGCAGTACATGCACATTAAGCTCTGCTATGCATGCACGCTGCTCTGCTACATGCATACAAACAGCTCAGTTACACACAGCGGTCTTACATACACACATCTCTGTTACATACATACACACACCTCCGCAGCATACACACAGCTCAGCTACATACAAACACACAACTCTCCTACAGTCACAAACATAGCTTTCCTATCTACACACATCTCTCATATATACACATACAGCTCCACTATGTACACTCAACACTGATATATATATATATATATATATACATATACATGCAAACGCCCATAAAAACAGACATACACGCAACAACTGTATATATTACCACATTTTGAAATTCCGTTCAGGAATGTGACTGATCACATGATGTGAAAGGTCCTTCAGCTAAACAGGAACGTTCAGTTTCCTTACAAGTCCCAGTATCTTTCTCTCCAGTACCACACCGATCAGATAGATCAGTGAAGGGCAAGCACAGAGAGAACAGTTCTCTCATTGATCAGGAAGGATGCTGTCAGCATTCTCCTCATTCTGAATACGCTGCCTCCGGACTGTAAGAATAATACATATTTTAGCAAGTTTTTTCATTGCTAAAAAGTACGTCTTATTGTCTAATAGATACTGGTGTTAAAAATTACATTTGTTTACAATGCATTTTTGCCATGTATGTTATAACGGGTCAAAACCAAGAGTTTTACCATGCTGAGTTTTTTTGTGGTGCCTTTAGGCACTGATAAATTGTCACACTCTTCCTATAATTTTAATATTCTTCCAGTAAACTTTATAAGCCTGACAGCCTTTCTAGAAGACATATTGAGATGCATTTAAGTATTTGGGACCTGTTAAATACGACTGATGGTGCCCAGTTCAGTAGATGTACGGATGTTATAGGTGAAGGCCATGTCATTATGTACTACTACCTATTAAAAAAATGAAGTAGTGTAGATCGGGCATAGAGAAAATGGAAGTTTACAAAAAAATATTACAACTATTGTTTAATAGACAATCATCACATGTAGAGTTTGCATGATTTACCTTGCTGGTATTTTATCTAAATTAGAAGCAAATTGTTTGAAGATTACTTCTACCTAAATGGCAGAAAATGCACCTATCTTGGTGATGGATAGGACAGCTTGAGGGGATATGGAGGAGGCTGTTTTTATGATAGGTGTCGTTTAAACATTTTGCTACTAATTTATGGAAAGTATCATATTTTTCTTACTATTGAACTCCCTTTAAATTAAATCACACTCCAGGTTAAATTTCCTGGAGGTATAAATTTGTGGAGGATTTGATAATACTACCTTTAATGATGTAAGGTAGAATAGTGTGGATAGAGATCTAATGTTAGTGTTTCTCTGCAGCAGGTATATTATACTCATATACATTTGCAGCAGGCAATTTATATGCATTCTATGCAGCACACACATAATCACATCACTGCTGAATGCACAGTACATGCACATTAAGCTCTGCTATGCATGCACGCTGCTCTGCTACATGCATACAAACAGCTCAGTTACACACAGCGGTCTTACATACACACATCTCTGTTACATACATACACACACCTCCGCAGCATACACACAGCTCAGCTACATACAAACACACAACTCTCCTACAGTCACAAACATAGCTTTCCTATCTACACACATCTCTCATATATACACATACACCTCCACTATGTACACTCAACACTGATATATATATATATATATATATATATATATATATATATATACATATACATGCAAACGCCCATAAAAACAGACATACACGCAACAACTGTATATATTACCACATTTTGAAATTCCGTTCAGGAATGTGACTGATCACATGATGTGAAAGGTCCTTCAGCTAAACAGGAACGTTCAGTTTCCTTACAAGTCCCAGTATCTTTCTCTCCAGTACCACACCGATCAGATAGATCAGTGAAGGGCAAGCACAGAGAGAACAGTTCTCTCATTGATCAGGAAGGATGCTGTCAGCATTCTCCTCATTCTGAATACGCTGCCTCCGGACTGTAAGAATAATACATATTTTTGCAAGTTTTTTCATTGCTAAAAAGTACGTCTTATTGTCTAATAGATACTGGTGTTAAAAATTACATTTGTTTACAATGCATTTTTGCCATTTATGTTATAACGGGTCAAAACCAAGAGTTTTACCATGCTGAGTTTTTTTGTGGTGCCTTTAGGCACTGATAAATTGTCACACTCTTCCTATAATTTTAATATTCTTCCAGTAAACTTTATAAGCCTGACAGCCTTTCTAGAAGACATATTGAGATGCATTTAAGTATTTGGGACCTGTTAAATACGACTGATGGTGCCCAGTTCAGTAGATGTACGGATGTTATAGGTGAAGGCCATGTCATTATGTACTACTACCTATTAAAAAAATGAAGTAGTGTAGGTCGGGCATAGAGAAAATGGAAGTTTACAAAAAAATATTACAACTATTGTTTAATAGACAATCATCACATGTAGAGTTTGCATGATTTACCTTGCTGGTACTTTATCTAAATTAGAAGCAAATTGTTTGAAGATTACTTCTACCTAAATGGCAGAAAATGCACCTATCTTGGTGATGGATAGGACAGCTTGAGGGGATATGGAGGAGGCTGTTTTTATGATAGGTGTCGTTTAAACATTTTGCTACTAATTTATGGAAAGTATCATATTTTTCTTACTATTGAACTCCCTTTAAATTAAATCACACTCCAGGTTAAATTTCCTGGAGGTATAAATTTGTGGAGGATTTGATAATACTACCTTTAATGATGTAAGGTAGAATAGTGTGGATAGAGATCTAATGTTAGTGTTTCTCTGCAGCAGGTATATTATACTCATATACATTTGCAGCAGGCAATTTATATGCATTCTATGCAGCACACACATAATCACATCACTGCTGAATGCGCAGTACATGCACATTAAGCTCTGCTATGCATGCACGCTGCTCTGCTACATGCATACAAACAGCTCAGTTACACACAGCGGTCTTACATACACACATCTCTGTTACATACATACACACACCTCCGCAGCATACACACAGCTCAGCTACATACAAACACACAACTCTCCTACAGTCACAAACATAGCTTTCCTATCTACACACATCTCTCATATATACACATACAGCTCCACTATGTACACTCAACACTGATATATATATATATATATATATATACATATACATGCAAACGCCCATAAAAACAGACATACACGCAACAACTGTATATATTACCACATTTTGAAATTCCGTTCAGGAATGTGACTGATCACATGATGTGAAAGGTCCTTCAGCTAAACAGGAACGTTCAGTTTCCTTACAAGTCCCAGTATCTTTCTCTCCAGTACCACACCGATCAGATAGATCAGTGAAGGGCAAGCACAGAGAGAACAGTTCTCTCATTGATCAGGAAGGATGCTGTCAGCATTCTCCTCATTCTGAATACGCTGCCTCCGGACTGTAAGAATAATACATATTTTAGCAAGTTTTTTCATTGCTAAAAAGTACGTCTTATTGTCTAATAGATACTGGTGTTAAAAATTACATTTGTTTACAATGCATTTTTGCCATGTATGTTATAACGGGTCAAAACCAAGAGTTTTACCATGCTGAGTTTTTTTGTGGTGCCTTTAGGCACTGATAAATTGTCACACTCTTCCTATAATTTTAATATTCTTCCAGTAAACTTTATAAGCCTGACAGCCTTTCTAGAAGACATATTGAGATGCATTTAAGTATTTGGGACCTGTTAAATACGACTGATGGTGCCCAGTTCAGTAGATGTACGGATGTTATAGGTGAAGGCCATGTCATTATGTACTACTACCTATTAAAAAAATGAAGTAGTGTAGGTCGGGCATAGAGAAAATGGAAGTTTACAAAAAAATATTACAACTATTGTTTAATAGACAATCATCACATGTAGAGTTTGCATGATTTACCTTGCTGGTACTTTATCTAAATTAGAAGCAAATTGTTTGAAGATTACTTCTACCTAAATGGCAGAAAATGCACCTATCTTGGTGATGGATAGGACAGCTTGAGGGGATATGGAGGAGGCTGTTTTTATGATAGGTGTCGTTTAAACATTTTGCTACTAATTTATGGAAAGTATCATATTTTTCTTACTATTGAACTCCCTTTAAATTAAATCACACTCCAGGTTAAATTTCCTGGAGGTATAAATTTGTGGAGGATTTGATAATACTACCTTTAATGATGTAAGGTAGAATAGTGTGGATAGAGATCTAATGTTAGTGTTTCTCTGCAGCAGGTATATTATACTCATATACATTTGCAGCAGGCAATTTATATGCATTCTATGCAGCACACACATAATCACATCACTGCTGAATGCGCAGTACATGCACATTAAGCTCTGCTATGCATGCACGCTGCTCTGCTACATGCATACAAACAGCTCAGTTACACACAGCGGTCTTACATACACACATCTCTGTTACATACATACACACACCTCCGCAGCATACACACAGCTCAGCTACATACAAACACACAACTCTCCTACAGTCACAAACATAGCTTTCCTATCTACACACATCTCTCATATATACACATACAGCTCCACTATGTACACTCAACACTGATATATATATATATATATATACATATACATGCAAACGCCCATAAAAACAGACATACACGCAACAACTGTATATATTACCACATTTTGAAATTCCGTTCAGGAATGTGACTGATCACATGATGTGAAAGGTCCTTCAGCTAAACAGGAACGTTCAGTTTCCTTACAAGTCCCAGTATCTTTCTCTCCAGTACCACACCGATCAGATAGATCAGTGAAGGGCAAGCACAGAGAGAACAGTTCTCTCATTGATCAGGAAGGATGCTGTCAGCATTCTCCTCATTCTGAATACGCTGCCTCCGGACTGTAAGAATAATACATATTTTAGCAAGTTTTTTCATTGCTAAAAAGTACGTCTTATTGTCTAATAGATACTGGTGTTAAAAATTACATTTGTTTACAATGCATTTTTGCCATGTATGTTATAACGGGTCAAAACCAAGAGTTTTACCATGCTGAGTTTTTTTGTGGTGCCTTTAGGCACTGATAAATTGTCACACTCTTCCTATAATTTTAATATTCTTCCAGTAAACTTTATAAGCCTGACAGCCTTTCTAGAAGACATATTGAGATGCATTTAAGTATTTGGGACCTGTTAAATACGACTGATGGTGCCCAGTTCAGTAGATGTACGGATGTTATAGGTGAAGGCCATGTCATTATGTACTACTACCTATTAAAAAAATGAAGTAGTGTAGGTCGGGCATAGAGAAAATGGAAGTTTACAAAAAAATATTACAACTATTGTTTAATAGACAATCATCACATGTAGAGTTTGCATGATTTACCTTGCTGGTACTTTATCTAAATTAGAAGCAAATTGTTTGAAGATTACTTCTACCTAAATGGCAGAAAATGCACCTATCTTGGTGATGGATAGGACAGCTTGAGGGGATATGGAGGAGGCTGTTTTTATGATAGGTGTCGTTTAAACATTTTGCTACTAATTTATGGAAAGTATCATATTTTTCTTACTATTGAACTCCCTTTAAATTAAATCACACTCCAGGTTAAATTTCCTGGAGGTATAAATTTGTGGAGGATTTGATAATACTACCTTTAATGATGTAAGGTAGAATAGTGTGGATAGAGATCTAATGTTAGTGTTTCTCTGCAGCAGGTATATTATACTCATATACATTTGCAGCAGGCAATTTATATGCATTCTATGCAGCACACACATAATCACATCACTGCTGAATGCGCAGTACATGCACATTAAGCTCTGCTATGCATGCACGCTGCTCTGCTACATGCATACAAACAGCTCAGTTACACACAGCGGTCTTACATACACACATCTCTGTTACATACATACACACACCTCCGCAGCATACACACAGCTCAGCTACATACAAACACACAACTCTCCTACAGTCACAAACATAGCTTTCCTATCTACACACATCTCTCATATATACACATACAGCTCCACTATGTACACTCAACACTGATATATATATATATATATATATATATACATATACATATACATGCAAACGCCCATAAAAACAGACATACACGCAACAACTGTATATATTACCACATTTTGAAATTCCGTTCAGGAATGTGACTGATCACATGATGTGAAAGGTCCTTCAGCTAAACAGGAACGTTCAGTTTCCTTACAAGTCCCAGTATCTTTCTCTCCAGTACCACACCGATCAGATAGATCAGTGAAGGGCAAGCACAGAGAGAACAGTTCTCTCATTGATCAGGAAGGATGCTGTCAGCATTCTCCTCATTCTGAATACGCTGCCTCCGGACTGTAAGAATAATACATATTTTAGCAAGTTTTTTCATTGCTAAAAAGTACGTCTTATTGTCTAATAGATACTGGTGTTAAAAATTACATTTGTTTACAATGCATTTTTGCCATGTATGTTATAACGGGTCAAAACCAAGAGTTTTACCATGCTGAGTTTTTTTGTGGTGCCTTTAGGCACTGATAAATTGTCACACTCTTCCTATAATTTTAATATTCTTCCAGTAAACTTTATAAGCCTGACAGCCTTTCTAGAAGACATATTGAGATGCATTTAAGTATTTGGGACCTGTTAAATACGACTGATGGTGCCCAGTTCAGTAGATGTACGGATGTTATAGGTGAAGGCCATGTCATTATGTACTACTACCTATTAAAAAAATGAAGTAGTGTAGGTCGGGCATAGAGAAAATGGAAGTTTACAAAAAAATATTACAACTATTGTTTAATAGACAATCATCACATGTAGAGTTTGCATGATTTACCTTGCTGGTACTTTATCTAAATTAGAAGCAAATTGTTTGAAGATTACTTCTACCTAAATGGCAGAAAATGCACCTATCTTGGTGATGGATAGGACAGCTTGAGGGGATATGGAGGAGGCTGTTTTTATGATAGGTGTCGTTTAAACATTTTGCTACTAATTTATGGAAAGTATCATATTTTTCTTACTATTGAACTCCCTTTAAATTAAATCACACTCCAGGTTAAATTTCCTGGAGGTATAAATTTGTGGAGGATTTGATAATACTACCTTTAATGATGTAAGGTAGAATAGTGTGGATAGAGATCTAATGTTAGTGTTTCTCTGCAGCAGGTATATTATACTCATATACATTTGCAGCAGGCAATTTATATGCATTCTATGCAGCACACACATAATCACATCACTGCTGAATGCACAGTACATGCACATTAAGCTCTGCTATGCATGCACGCTGCTCTGCTACATGCATACAAACAGCTCAGTTACACACAGCGGTCTTACATACACACATCTCTGTTACATACATACACACACCTCCGCAGCATACACACAGCTCAGCTACATACAAACACACAACTCTCCTACAGTCACAAACATAGCTTTCCTATCTACACACATCTCTCATATATACACATACAGCTCCACTATGTACACTCAACACTGATATATATATATATATATATATATATATATATATATATATATATATATACATATACATATACATGCAAACGCCCATAAAAACAGACATACACGCAACAACTGTATATATTACCACATTTTGAAATTCCGTTCAGGAATGTGACTGATCACATGATGTGAAAGGTCCTTCAGCTAAACAGGAACGTTCAGTTTCCTTACAAGTCCCAGTATCTTTCTCTCCAGTACCACACCGATCAGATAGATCAGTGAAGGGCAAGCACAGAGAGAACAGTTCTCTCATTGATCAGGAAGGATGCTGTCAGCATTCTCCTCATTCTGAATACGCTGCCTCCGGACTGTAAGAATAATACATATTTTAGCAAGTTTTTTCATTGCTAAAAAGTACGTCTTATTGTCTAATAGATACTGGTGTTAAAAATTACATTTGTTTACAATGCATTTTTGCCATGTATGTTATAACGGGTCAAAACCAAGAGTTTTACCATGCTGAGTTTTTTTGTGGTGCCTTTAGGCACTGATAAATTGTCACACTCTTCCTATAATTTTAATATTCTTCCAGTAAACTTTATAAGCCTGACAGCCTTTCTAGAAGACATATTGAGATGCATTTAAGTATTTGGGACCTGTTAAATACGACTGATGGTGCCCAGTTCAGTAGATGTACGGATGTTATAGGTGAAGGCCATGTCATTATGTACTACTACCTATTAAAAAAATGAAGTAGTGTAGGTCGGGCATAGAGAAAATGGAAGTTTACAAAAAAATATTACAACTATTGTTTAATAGACAATCATCACATGTAGAGTTTGCATGATTTACCTTGCTGGTACTTTATCTAAATTAGAAGCAAATTGTTTGAAGATTACTTCTACCTAAATGGCAGAAAATGCACCTATCTTGGTGATGGATAGGACAGCTTGAGGGGATATGGAGGAGGCTGTTTTTATGATAGGTGTCGTTTAAACATTTTGCTACTAATTTATGGAAAGTATCATATTTTTCTTACTATTGAACTCCCTTTAAATTAAATCACACTCCAGGTTAAATTTCCTGGAGGTATAAATTTGTGGAGGATTTGATAATACTACCTTTAATGATGTAAGGTAGAATAGTGTGGATAGAGATCTAATGTTAGTGTTTCTCTGCAGCAGGTATATTATACTCATATACATTTGCAGCAGGCAATTTATATGCATTCTATGCAGCACACACATAATCACATCACTGCTGAATGCGCAGTACATGCACATTAAGCTCTGCTATGCATGCACGCTGCTCTGCTACATGCATACAAACAGCTCAGTTACACACAGCGGTCTTACATACACACATCTCTGTTACATACATACACACACCTCCGCAGCATACACACAGCTCAGCTACATACAAACACACAACTCTCCTACAGTCACAAACATAGCTTTCCTATCTACACACATCTCTCATATATACACATACAGCTCCACTATGTACACTCAACACTGATATATATATATATATATATACATATACATGCAAACGCCCATAAAAACAGACATACACGCAACAACTGTATATATTACCACATTTTGAAATTCCGTTCAGGAATGTGACTGATCACATGATGTGAAAGGTCCTTCAGCTAAACAGGAACGTTCAGTTTCCTTACAAGTCCCAGTATCTTTCTCTCCAGTACCACACCGATCAGATAGATCAGTGAAGGGCAAGCACAGAGAGAACAGTTCTCTCATTGATCAGGAAGGATGCTGTCAGCATTCTCCTCATTCTGAATACGCTGCCTCCGGACTGTAAGAATAATACATATTTTAGCAAGTTTTTTCATTGCTAAAAAGTACGTCTTATTGTCTAATAGATACTGGTGTTAAAAATTACATTTGTTTACAATGCATTTTTGCCATGTATGTTATAACGGGTCAAAACCAAGAGTTTTACCATGCTGAGTTTTTTTGTGGTGCCTTTAGGCACTGATAAATTGTCACACTCTTCCTATAATTTTAATATTCTTCCAGTAAACTTTATAAGCCTGACAGCCTTTCTAGAAGACATATTGAGATGCATTTAAGTATTTGGGACCTGTTAAATACGACTGATGGTGCCCAGTTCAGTAGATGTACGGATGTTATAGGTGAAGGCCATGTCATTATGTACTACTACCTATTAAAAAAATGAAGTAGTGTAGGTCGGGCATAGAGAAAATGGAAGTTTACAAAAAAATATTACAACTATTGTTTAATAGACAATCATCACATGTAGAGTTTGCATGATTTACCTTGCTGGTACTTTATCTAAATTAGAAGCAAATTGTTTGAAGATTACTTCTACCTAAATGGCAGAAAATGCACCTATCTTGGTGATGGATAGGACAGCTTGAGGGGATATGGAGGAGGCTGTTTTTATGATAGGTGTCGTTTAAACATTTTGCTACTAATTTATGGAAAGTATCATATTTTTCTTACTATTGAACTCCCTTTAAATTAAATCACACTCCAGGTTAAATTTCCTGGAGGTATAAATTTGTGGAGGATTTGATAATACTACCTTTAATGATGTAAGGTAGAATAGTGTGGATAGAGATCTAATGTTAGTGTTTCTCTGCAGCAGGTATATTATACTCATATACATTTGCAGCAGGCAATTTATATGCATTCTATGCAGCACACACATAATCACATCACTGCTGAATGCGCAGTACATGCACATTAAGCTCTGCTATGCATGCACGCTGCTCTGCTACATGCATACAAACAGCTCAGTTACACACAGCGGTCTTACATACACACATCTCTGTTACATACATACACACACCTCCGCAGCATACACACAGCTCAGCTACATACAAACACACAACTCTCCTACAGTCACAAACATAGCTTTCCTATCTACACACATCTCTCATATATACACATACAGCTCCACTATGTACACTCAACACTGATATATATATATATATATATACATATACATGCAAACGCCCATAAAAACAGACATACACGCAACAACTGTATATATTACCACATTTTGAAATTCCGTTCAGGAATGTGACTGATCACATGATGTGAAAGGTCCTTCAGCTAAACAGGAACGTTCAGTTTCCTTACAAGTCCCAGTATCTTTCTCTCCAGTACCACACCGATCAGATAGATCAGTGAAGGGCAAGCACAGAGAGAACAGTTCTCTCATTGATCAGGAAGGATGCTGTCAGCATTCTCCTCATTCTGAATACGCTGCCTCCGGACTGTAAGAATAATACATATTTTAGCAAGTTTTTTCATTGCTAAAAAGTACGTCTTATTGTCTAATAGATACTGGTGTTAAAAATTACATTTGTTTACAATGCATTTTTGCCATGTATGTTATAACGGGTCAAAACCAAGAGTTTTACCATGCTGAGTTTTTTTGTGGTGCCTTTAGGCACTGATAAATTGTCACACTCTTCCTATAATTTTAATATTCTTCCAGTAAACTTTATAAGCCTGACAGCCTTTCTAGAAGACATATTGAGATGCATTTAAGTATTTGGGACCTGTTAAATACGACTGATGGTGCCCAGTTCAGTAGATGTACGGATGTTATAGGTGAAGGCCATGTCATTATGTACTACTACCTATTAAAAAAATGAAGTAGTGTAGGTCGGGCATAGAGAAAATGGAAGTTTACAAAAAAATATTACAACTATTGTTTAATAGACAATCATCACATGTAGAGTTTGCATGATTTACCTTGCTGGTACTTTATCTAAATTAGAAGCAAATTGTTTGAAGATTACTTCTACCTAAATGGCAGAAAATGCACCTATCTTGGTGATGGATAGGACAGCTTGAGGGGATATGGAGGAGGCTGTTTTTATGATAGGTGTCGTTTAAACATTTTGCTACTAATTTATGGAAAGTATCATATTTTTCTTACTATTGAACTCCCTTTAAATTAAATCACACTCCAGGTTAAATTTCCTGGAGGTATAAATTTGTGGAGGATTTGATAATACTACCTTTAATGATGTAAGGTAGAATAGTGTGGATAGAGATCTAATGTTAGTGTTTCTCTGCAGCAGGTATATTATACTCATATACATTTGCAGCAGGCAATTTATATGCATTCTATGCAGCACACACATAATCACATCACTGCTGAATGCACAGTACATGCACATTAAGCTCTGCTATGCATGCACGCTGCTCTGCTACATGCATACAAACAGCTCAGTTACACACAGCGGTCTTACATACACACATCTCTGTTACATACATACACACACCTCCGCAGCATACACACAGCTCAGCTACATACAAACACACAACTCTCCTACAGTCACAAACATAGCTTTCCTATCTACACACATCTCTCATATATACACATACAGCTCCACTATGTACACTCAACACTGATATATATATATATATATATATATATATATATATATATATATACATATACATATACATGCAAACGCCCATAAAAACAGACATACACGCAACAACTGTATATATTACCACATTTTGAAATTCCGTTCAGGAATGTGACTGATCACATGATGTGAAAGGTCCTTCAGCTAAACAGGAACGTTCAGTTTCCTTACAAGTCCCAGTATCTTTCTCTCCAGTACCACACCGATCAGATAGATCAGTGAAGGGCAAGCACAGAGAGAACAGTTCTCTCATTGATCAGGAAGGATGCTGTCAGCATTCTCCTCATTCTGAATACGCTGCCTCCGGACTGTAAGAATAATACATATTTTAGCAAGTTTTTTCATTGCTAAAAAGTACGTCTTATTGTCTAATAGATACTGGTGTTAAAAATTACATTTGTTTACAATGCATTTTTGCCATGTATGTTATAACGGGTCAAAACCAAGAGTTTTACCATGCTGAGTTTTTTTGTGGTGCCTTTAGGCACTGATAAATTGTCACACTCTTCCTATAATTTTAATATTCTTCCAGTAAACTTTATAAGCCTGACAGCCTTTCTAGAAGACATATTGAGATGCATTTAAGTATTTGGGACCTGTTAAATACGACTGATGGTGCCCAGTTCAGTAGATGTACGGATGTTATAGGTGAAGGCCATGTCATTATGTACTACTACCTATTAAAAAAATGAAGTAGTGTAGGTCGGGCATAGAGAAAATGGAAGTTTACAAAAAAATATTACAACTATTGTTTAATAGACAATCATCACATGTAGAGTTTGCATGATTTACCTTGCTGGTACTTTATCTAAATTAGAAGCAAATTGTTTGAAGATTACTTCTACCTAAATGGCAGAAAATGCACCTATCTTGGTGATGGATAGGACAGCTTGAGGGGATATGGAGGAGGCTGTTTTTATGATAGGTGTCGTTTAAACATTTTGCTACTAATTTATGGAAAGTATCATATTTTTCTTACTATTGAACTCCCTTTAAATTAAATCACACTCCAGGTTAAATTTCCTGGAGGTATAAATTTGTGGAGGATTTGATAATACTACCTTTAATGATGTAAGGTAGAATAGTGTGGATAGAGATCTAATGTTAGTGTTTCTCTGCAGCAGGTATATTATACTCATATACATTTGCAGCAGGCAATTTATATGCATTCTATGCAGCACACACATAATCACATCACTGCTGAATGCGCAGTACATGCACATTAAGCTCTGCTATGCATGCACGCTGCTCTGCTACATGCATACAAACAGCTCAGTTACACACAGCGGTCTTACATACACACATCTCTGTTACATACATACACACACCTCCGCAGCATACACACAGCTCAGCTACATACAAACACACAACTCTCCTACAGTCACAAACATAGCTTTCCTATCTACACACATCTCTCATATATACACATACAGCTCCACTATGTACACTCAACACTGATATATATATATATATATATACATATACATGCAAACGCCCATAAAAACAGACATACACGCAACAACTGTATATATTACCACATTTTGAAATTCCGTTCAGGAATGTGACTGATCACATGATGTGAAAGGTCCTTCAGCTAAACAGGAACGTTCAGTTTCCTTACAAGTCCCAGTATCTTTCTCTCCAGTACCACACCGATCAGATAGATCAGTGAAGGGCAAGCACAGAGAGAACAGTTCTCTCATTGATCAGGAAGGATGCTGTCAGCATTCTCCTCATTCTGAATACGCTGCCTCCGGACTGTAAGAATAATACATATTTTAGCAAGTTTTTTCATTGCTAAAAAGTACGTCTTATTGTCTAATAGATACTGGTGTTAAAAATTACATTTGTTTACAATGCATTTTTGCCATGTATGTTATAACGGGTCAAAACCAAGAGTTTTACCATGCTGAGTTTTTTTGTGGTGCCTTTAGGCACTGATAAATTGTCACACTCTTCCTATAATTTTAATATTCTTCCAGTAAACTTTATAAGCCTGACAGCCTTTCTAGAAGACATATTGAGATGCATTTAAGTATTTGGGACCTGTTAAATACGACTGATGGTGCCCAGTTCAGTAGATGTACGGATGTTATAGGTGAAGGCCATGTCATTATGTACTACTACCTATTAAAAAAATGAAGTAGTGTAGGTCGGGCATAGAGAAAATGGAAGTTTACAAAAAAATATTACAACTATTGTTTAATAGACAATCATCACATGTAGAGTTTGCATGATTTACCTTGCTGGTACTTTATCTAAATTAGAAGCAAATTGTTTGAAGATTACTTCTACCTAAATGGCAGAAAATGCACCTATCTTGGTGATGGATAGGACAGCTTGAGGGGATATGGAGGAGGCTGTTTTTATGATAGGTGTCGTTTAAACATTTTGCTACTAATTTATGGAAAGTATCATATTTTTCTTACTATTGAACTCCCTTTAAATTAAATCACACTCCAGGTTAAATTTCCTGGAGGTATAAATTTGTGGAGGATTTGATAATACTACCTTTAATGATGTAAGGTAGAATAGTGTGGATAGAGATCTAATGTTAGTGTTTCTCTGCAGCAGGTATATTATACTCATATACATTTGCAGCAGGCAATTTATATGCATTCTATGCAGCACACACATAATCACATCACTGCTGAATGCGCAGTACATGCACATTAAGCTCTGCTATGCATGCACGCTGCTCTGCTACATGCATACAAACAGCTCAGTTACACACAGCGGTCTTACATACACACATCTCTGTTACATACATACACACACCTCCGCAGCATACACACAGCTCAGCTACATACAAACACACAACTCTCCTACAGTCACAAACATAGCTTTCCTATCTACACACATCTCTCATATATACACATACAGCTCCACTATGTACACTCAACACTGATATATATATATATATATATACATATACATGCAAACGCCCATAAAAACAGACATACACGCAACAACTGTATATATTACCACATTTTGAAATTCCGTTCAGGAATGTGACTGATCACATGATGTGAAAGGTCCTTCAGCTAAACAGGAACGTTCAGTTTCCTTACAAGTCCCAGTATCTTTCTCTCCAGTACCACACCGATCAGATAGATCAGTGAAGGGCAAGCACAGAGAGAACAGTTCTCTCATTGATCAGGAAGGATGCTGTCAGCATTCTCCTCATTCTGAATACGCTGCCTCCGGACTGTAAGAATAATACATATTTTAGCAAGTTTTTTCATTGCTAAAAAGTACGTCTTATTGTCTAATAGATACTGGTGTTAAAAATTACATTTGTTTACAATGCATTTTTGCCATGTATGTTATAACGGGTCAAAACCAAGAGTTTTACCATGCTGAGTTTTTTTGTGGTGCCTTTAGGCACTGATAAATTGTCACACTCTTCCTATAATTTTAATATTCTTCCAGTAAACTTTATAAGCCTGACAGCCTTTCTAGAAGACATATTGAGATGCATTTAAGTATTTGGGACCTGTTAAATACGACTGATGGTGCCCAGTTCAGTAGATGTACGGATGTTATAGGTGAAGGCCATGTCATTATGTACTACTACCTATTAAAAAAATGAAGTAGTGTAGGTCGGGCATAGAGAAAATGGAAGTTTACAAAAAAATATTACAACTATTGTTTAATAGACAATCATCACATGTAGAGTTTGCATGATTTACCTTGCTGGTACTTTATCTAAATTAGAAGCAAATTGTTTGAAGATTACTTCTACCTAAATGGCAGAAAATGCACCTATCTTGGTGATGGATAGGACAGCTTGAGGGGATATGGAGGAGGCTGTTTTTATGATAGGTGTCGTTTAAACATTTTGCTACTAATTTATGGAAAGTATCATATTTTTCTTACTATTGAACTCCCTTTAAATTAAATCACACTCCAGGTTAAATTTCCTGGAGGTATAAATTTGTGGAGGATTTGATAATACTACCTTTAATGATGTAAGGTAGAATAGTGTGGATAGAGATCTAATGTTAGTGTTTCTCTGCAGCAGGTATATTATACTCATATACATTTGCAGCAGGCAATTTATATGCATTCTATGCAGCACACACATAATCACATCACTGCTGAATGCGCAGTACATGCACATTAAGCTCTGCTATGCATGCACGCTGCTCTGCTACATGCATACAAACAGCTCAGTTACACACAGCGGTCTTACATACACACATCTCTGTTACATACATACACACACCTCCGCAGCATACACACAGCTCAGCTACATACAAACACACAACTCTCCTACAGTCACAAACATAGCTTTCCTATCTACACACATCTCTCATATATACACATACAGCTCCACTATGTACACTCAACACTGATATATATATATATATATATATATATATATATATATATATACATATACATATACATGCAAACGCCCATAAAAACAGACATACACGCAACAACTGTATATATTACCACATTTTGAAATTCCGTTCAGGAATGTGACTGATCACATGATGTGAAAGGTCCTTCAGCTAAACAGGAACGTTCAGTTTCCTTACAAGTCCCAGTATCTTTCTCTCCAGTACCACACCGATCAGATAGATCAGTGAAGGGCAAGCACAGAGAGAACAGTTCTCTCATTGATCAGGAAGGATGCTGTCAGCATTCTCCTCATTCTGAATACGCTGCCTCCGGACTGTAAGAATAATACATATTTTAGCAAGTTTTTTCATTGCTAAAAAGTACGTCTTATTGTCTAATAGATACTGGTGTTAAAAATTACATTTGTTTACAATGCATTTTTGCCATGTATGTTATAACGGGTCAAAACCAAGAGTTTTACCATGCTGAGTTTTTTTGTGGTGCCTTTAGGCACTGATAAATTGTCACACTCTTCCTATAATTTTAATATTCTTCCAGTAAACTTTATAAGCCTGACAGCCTTTCTAGAAGACATATTGAGATGCATTTAAGTATTTGGGACCTGTTAAATACGACTGATGGTGCCCAGTTCAGTAGATGTACGGATGTTATAGGTGAAGGCCATGTCATTATGTACTACTACCTATTAAAAAAATGAAGTAGTGTAGGTCGGGCATAGAGAAAATGGAAGTTTACAAAAAAATATTACAACTATTGTTTAATAGACAATCATCACATGTAGAGTTTGCATGATTTACCTTGCTGGTACTTTATCTAAATTAGAAGCAAATTGTTTGAAGATTACTTCTACCTAAATGGCAGAAAATGCACCTATCTTGGTGATGGATAGGACAGCTTGAGGGGATATGGAGGAGGCTGTTTTTATGATAGGTGTCGTTTAAACATTTTGCTACTAATTTATGGAAAGTATCATATTTTTCTTACTATTGAACTCCCTTTAAATTAAATCACACTCCAGGTTAAATTTCCTGGAGGTATAAATTTGTGGAGGATTTGATAATACTACCTTTAATGATGTAAGGTAGAATAGTGTGGATAGAGATCTAATGTTAGTGTTTCTCTGCAGCAGGTATATTATACTCATATACATTTGCAGCAGGCAATTTATATGCATTCTATGCAGCACACACATAATCACATCACTGCTGAATGCACAGTACATGCACATTAAGCTCTGCTATGCATGCACGCTGCTCTGCTACATGCATACAAACAGCTCAGTTACACACAGCGGTCTTACATACACACATCTCTGTTACATACATACACACACCTCCGCAGCATACACACAGCTCAGCTACATACAAACACACAACTCTCCTACAGTCACAAACATAGCTTTCCTATCTACACACATCTCTCATATATACACATACAGCTCCACTATGTACACTCAACACTGATATATATATATATATATATATATATATATATATATATATATATATACATATACATATACATGCAAACGCCCATAAAAACAGACATACACGCAACAACTGTATATATTACCACATTTTGAAATTCCGTTCAGGAATGTGACTGATCACATGATGTGAAAGGTCCTTCAGCTAAACAGGAACGTTCAGTTTCCTTACAAGTCCCAGTATCTTTCTCTCCAGTACCACACCGATCAGATAGATCAGTGAAGGGCAAGCACAGAGAGAACAGTTCTCTCATTGATCAGGAAGGATGCTGTCAGCATTCTCCTCATTCTGAATACGCTGCCTCCGGACTGTAAGAATAATACATATTTTAGCAAGTTTTTTCATTGCTAAAAAGTACGTCTTATTGTCTAATAGATACTGGTGTTAAAAATTACATTTGTTTACAATGCATTTTTGCCATGTATGTTATAACGGGTCAAAACCAAGAGTTTTACCATGCTGAGTTTTTTTGTGGTGCCTTTAGGCACTGATAAATTGTCACACTCTTCCTATAATTTTAATATTCTTCCAGTAAACTTTATAAGCCTGACAGCCTTTCTAGAAGACATATTGAGATGCATTTAAGTATTTGGGACCTGTTAAATACGACTGATGGTGCCCAGTTCAGTAGATGTACGGATGTTATAGGTGAAGGCCATGTCATTATGTACTACTACCTATTAAAAAAATGAAGTAGTGTAGGTCGGGCATAGAGAAAATGGAAGTTTACAAAAAAATATTACAACTATTGTTTAATAGACAATCATCACATGTAGAGTTTGCATGATTTACCTTGCTGGTACTTTATCTAAATTAGAAGCAAATTGTTTGAAGATTACTTCTACCTAAATGGCAGAAAATGCACCTATCTTGGTGATGGATAGGACAGCTTGAGGGGATATGGAGGAGGCTGTTTTTATGATAGGTGTCGTTTAAACATTTTGCTACTAATTTATGGAAAGTATCATATTTTTCTTACTATTGAACTCCCTTTAAATTAAATCACACTCCAGGTTAAATTTCCTGGAGGTATAAATTTGTGGAGGATTTGATAATACTACCTTTAATGATGTAAGGTAGAATAGTGTGGATAGAGATCTAATGTTAGTGTTTCTCTGCAGCAGGTATATTATACTCATATACATTTGCAGCAGGCAATTTATATGCATTCTATGCAGCACACACATAATCACATCACTGCTGAATGCGCAGTACATGCACATTAAGCTCTGCTATGCATGCACGCTGCTCTGCTACATGCATACAAACAGCTCAGTTACACACAGCGGTCTTACATACACACATCTCTGTTACATACATACACACACCTCCGCAGCATACACACAGCTCAGCTACATACAAACACACAACTCTCCTACAGTCACAAACATAGCTTTCCTATCTACACACATCTCTCATATATACACATACAGCTCCACTATGTACACTCAACACTGATATATATATATATATATATATATACATATACATGCAAACGCCCATAAAAACAGACATACACGCAACAACTGTATATATTACCACATTTTGAAATTCCGTTCAGGAATGTGACTGATCACATGATGTGAAAGGTCCTTCAGCTAAACAGGAACGTTCAGTTTCCTTACAAGTCCCAGTATCTTTCTCTCCAGTACCACACCGATCAGATAGATCAGTGAAGGGCAAGCACAGAGAGAACAGTTCTCTCATTGATCAGGAAGGATGCTGTCAGCATTCTCCTCATTCTGAATACGCTGCCTCCGGACTGTAAGAATAATACATATTTTAGCAAGTTTTTTCATTGCTAAAAAGTACGTCTTATTGTCTAATAGATACTGGTGTTAAAAATTACATTTGTTTACAATGCATTTTTGCCATGTATGTTATAACGGGTCAAAACCAAGAGTTTTACCATGCTGAGTTTTTTTGTGGTGCCTTTAGGCACTGATAAATTGTCACACTCTTCCTATAATTTTAATATTCTTCCAGTAAACTTTATAAGCCTGACAGCCTTTCTAGAAGACATATTGAGATGCATTTAAGTATTTGGGACCTGTTAAATACGACTGATGGTGCCCAGTTCAGTAGATGTACGGATGTTATAGGTGAAGGCCATGTCATTATGTACTACTACCTATTAAAAAAATGAAGTAGTGTAGGTCGGGCATAGAGAAAATGGAAGTTTACAAAAAAATATTACAACTATTGTTTAATAGACAATCATCACATGTAGAGTTTGCATGATTTACCTTGCTGGTACTTTATCTAAATTAGAAGCAAATTGTTTGAAGATTACTTCTACCTAAATGGCAGAAAATGCACCTATCTTGGTGATGGATAGGACAGCTTGAGGGGATATGGAGGAGGCTGTTTTTATGATAGGTGTCGTTTAAACATTTTGCTACTAATTTATGGAAAGTATCATATTTTTCTTACTATTGAACTCCCTTTAAATTAAATCACACTCCAGGTTAAATTTCCTGGAGGTATAAATTTGTGGAGGATTTGATAATACTACCTTTAATGATGTAAGGTAGAATAGTGTGGATAGAGATCTAATGTTAGTGTTTCTCTGCAGCAGGTATATTATACTCATATACATTTGCAGCAGGCAATTTATATGCATTCTATGCAGCACACACATAATCACATCACTGCTGAATGCGCAGTACATGCACATTAAGCTCTGCTATGCATGCACGCTGCTCTGCTACATGCATACAAACAGCTCAGTTACACACAGCGGTCTTACATACACACATCTCTGTTACATACATACACACACCTCCGCAGCATACACACAGCTCAGCTACATACAAACACACAACTCTCCTACAGTCACAAACATAGCTTTCCTATCTACACACATCTCTCATATATACACATACAGCTCCACTATGTACACTCAACACTGATATATATATATATATATATATACATATACATGCAAACGCCCATAAAAACAGACATACACGCAACAACTGTATATATTACCACATTTTGAAATTCCGTTCAGGAATGTGACTGATCACATGATGTGAAAGGTCCTTCAGCTAAACAGGAACGTTCAGTTTCCTTACAAGTCCCAGTATCTTTCTCTCCAGTACCACACCGATCAGATAGATCAGTGAAGGGCAAGCACAGAGAGAACAGTTCTCTCATTGATCAGGAAGGATGCTGTCAGCATTCTCCTCATTCTGAATACGCTGCCTCCGGACTGTAAGAATAATACATATTTTAGCAAGTTTTTTCATTGCTAAAAAGTACGTCTTATTGTCTAATAGATACTGGTGTTAAAAATTACATTTGTTTACAATGCATTTTTGCCATGTATGTTATAACGGGTCAAAACCAAGAGTTTTACCATGCTGAGTTTTTTTGTGGTGCCTTTAGGCACTGATAAATTGTCACACTCTTCCTATAATTTTAATATTCTTCCAGTAAACTTTATAAGCCTGACAGCCTTTCTAGAAGACATATTGAGATGCATTTAAGTATTTGGGACCTGTTAAATACGACTGATGGTGCCCAGTTCAGTAGATGTACGGATGTTATAGGTGAAGGCCATGTCATTATGTACTACTACCTATTAAAAAAATGAAGTAGTGTAGGTCGGGCATAGAGAAAATGGAAGTTTACAAAAAAATATTACAACTATTGTTTAATAGACAATCATCACATGTAGAGTTTGCATGATTTACCTTGCTGGTACTTTATCTAAATTAGAAGCAAATTGTTTGAAGATTACTTCTACCTAAATGGCAGAAAATGCACCTATCTTGGTGATGGATAGGACAGCTTGAGGGGATATGGAGGAGGCTGTTTTTATGATAGGTGTCGTTTAAACATTTTGCTACTAATTTATGGAAAGTATCATATTTTTCTTACTATTGAACTCCCTTTAAATTAAATCACACTCCAGGTTAAATTTCCTGGAGGTATAAATTTGTGGAGGATTTGATAATACTACCTTTAATGATGTAAGGTAGAATAGTGTGGATAGAGATCTAATGTTAGTGTTTCTCTGCAGCAGGTATATTATACTCATATACATTTGCAGCAGGCAATTTATATGCATTCTATGCAGCACACACATAATCACATCACTGCTGAATGCGCAGTACATGCACATTAAGCTCTGCTATGCATGCACGCTGCTCTGCTACATGCATACAAACAGCTCAGTTACACACAGCGGTCTTACATACACACATCTCTGTTACATACATACACACACCTCCGCAGCATACACACAGCTCAGCTACATACAAACACACAACTCTCCTACAGTCACAAACATAGCTTTCCTATCTACACACATCTCTCATATATACACATACAGCTCCACTATGTACACTCAACACTGATATATATATATATATATATATACATATACATGCAAACGCCCATAAAAACAGACATACATGCAACAACTGTATATATTACCACATTTTGAAATTCCGTTCAGGAATGTGACTGATCACATGATGTGAAAGGTCCTTCAGCTAAACAGGAACGTTCAGTTTCCTTACAAGTCCCAGTATCTTTCTCTCCAGTACCACACCGATCAGATAGATCAGTGAAGGGCAAGCACAGAGAGAACAGTTCTCTCATTGATCAGGAAGGATGCTGTCAGCATTCTCCTCATTCTGAATACGCTGCCTCCGGACTGTAAGAATAATACATATTTTAGCAAGTTTTTTCATTGCTAAAAAGTACGTCTTATTGTCTAATAGATACTGGTGTTAAAAATTACATTTGTTTACAATGCATTTTTGCCATGTATGTTATAACGGGTCAAAACCAAGAGTTTTACCATGCTGAGTTTTTTTGTGGTGCCTTTAGGCACTGATAAATTGTCACACTCTTCCTATAATTTTAATATTCTTCCAGTAAACTTTATAAGCCTGACAGCCTTTCTAGAAGACATATTGAGATGCATTTAAGTATTTGGGACCTGTTAAATACGACTGATGGTGCCCAGTTCAGTAGATGTACGGATGTTATAGGTGAAGGCCATGTCATTATGTACTACTACCTATTAAAAAAATGAAGTAGTGTAGGTCGGGCATAGAGAAAATGGAAGTTTACAAAAAAATATTACAACTATTGTTTAATAGACAATCATCACATGTAGAGTTTGCATGATTTACCTTGCTGGTACTTTATCTAAATTAGAAGCAAATTGTTTGAAGATTACTTCTACCTAAATGGCAGAAAATGCACCTATCTTGGTGATGGATAGGACAGCTTGAGGGGATATGGAGGAGGCTGTTTTTATGATAGGTGTCGTTTAAACATTTTGCTACTAATTTATGGAAAGTATCATATTTTTCTTACTATTGAACTCCCTTTAAATTAAATCACACTCCAGGTTAAATTTCCTGGAGGTATAAATTTGTGGAGGATTTGATAATACTACCTTTAATGATGTAAGGTAGAATAGTGTGGATAGAGATCTAATGTTAGTGTTTCTCTGCAGCAGGTATATTATACTCATATACATTTGCAGCAGGCAATTTATATGCATTCTATGCAGCACACACATAATCACATCACTGCTGAATGCGCAGTACATGCACATTAAGCTCTGCTATGCATGCACGCTGCTCTGCTACATGCATACAAACAGCTCAGTTACACACAGCGGTCTTACATACACACATCTCTGTTACATACATACACACACCTCCGCAGCATACACACAGCTCAGCTACATACAAACACACAACTCTCCTACAGTCACAAACATAGCTTTCCTATCTACACACATCTCTCATATATACACATACAGCTCCACTATGTACACTCAACACTGATATATATATATATATATATACATATACATGCAAACGCCCATAAAAACAGACATACACGCAACAACTGTATATATTACCACATTTTGAAATTCCGTTCAGGAATGTGACTGATCACATGATGTGAAAGGTCCTTCAGCTAAACAGGAACGTTCAGTTTCCTTACAAGTCCCAGTATCTTTCTCTCCAGTACCACACCGATCAGATAGATCAGTGAAGGGCAAGCACAGAGAGAACAGTTCTCTCATTGATCAGGAAGGATGCTGTCAGCATTCTCCTCATTCTGAATACGCTGCCTCCGGACTGTAAGAATAATACATATTTTAGCAAGTTTTTTCATTGCTAAAAAGTACGTCTTATTGTCTAATAGATACTGGTGTTAAAAATTACATTTGTTTACAATGCATTTTTGCCATGTATGTTATAACGGGTCAAAACCAAGAGTTTTACCATGCTGAGTTTTTTTGTGGTGCCTTTAGGCACTGATAAATTGTCACACTCTTCCTATAATTTTAATATTCTTCCAGTAAACTTTATAAGCCTGACAGCCTTTCTAGAAGACATATTGAGATGCATTTAAGTATTTGGGACCTGTTAAATACGACTGATGGTGCCCAGTTCAGTAGATGTACGGATGTTATAGGTGAAGGCCATGTCATTATGTACTACTACCTATTAAAAAAATGAAGTAGTGTAGGTCGGGCATAGAGAAAATGGAAGTTTACAAAAAAATATTACAACTATTGTTTAATAGACAATCATCACATGTAGAGTTTGCATGATTTACCTTGCTGGTACTTTATCTAAATTAGAAGCAAATTGTTTGAAGATTACTTCTACCTAAATGGCAGAAAATGCACCTATCTTGGTGATGGATAGGACAGCTTGAGGGGATATGGAGGAGGCTGTTTTTATGATAGGTGTCGTTTAAACATTTTGCTACTAATTTATGGAAAGTATCATATTTTTCTTACTATTGAACTCCCTTTAAATTAAATCACACTCCAGGTTAAATTTCCTGGAGGTATAAATTTGTGGAGGATTTGATAATACTACCTTTAATGATGTAAGGTAGAATAGTGTGGATAGAGATCTAATGTTAGTGTTTCTCTGCAGCAGGTATATTATACTCATATACATTTGCAGCAGGCAATTTATATGCATTCTATGCAGCACACACATAATCACATCACTGCTGAATGCGCAGTACATGCACATTAAGCTCTGCTATGCATGCACGCTGCTCTGCTACATGCATACAAACAGCTCAGTTACACACAGCGGTCTTACATACACACATCTCTGTTACATACATACACACACCTCCGCAGCATACACACAGCTCAGCTACATACAAACACACAACTCTCCTACAGTCACAAACATAGCTTTCCTATCTACACACATCTCTCATATATACACATACAGCTCCACTATGTACACTCAACACTGATATATATATATATATATATATATATATATATATATATATACATATACATATACATGCAAACGCCCATAAAAACAGACATACACGCAACAACTGTATATATTACCACATTTTGAAATTCCGTTCAGGAATGTGACTGATCACATGATGTGAAAGGTCCTTCAGCTAAACAGGAACGTTCAGTTTCCTTACAAGTCCCAGTATCTTTCTCTCCAGTACCACACCGATCAGATAGATCAGTGAAGGGCAAGCACAGAGAGAACAGTTCTCTCATTGATCAGGAAGGATGCTGTCAGCATTCTCCTCATTCTGAATACGCTGCCTCCGGACTGTAAGAATAATACATATTTTAGCAAGTTTTTTCATTGCTAAAAAGTACGTCTTATTGTCTAATAGATACTGGTGTTAAAAATTACATTTGTTTACAATGCATTTTTGCCATGTATGTTATAACGGGTCAAAACCAAGAGTTTTACCATGCTGAGTTTTTTTGTGGTGCCTTTAGGCACTGATAAATTGTCACACTCTTCCTATAATTTTAATATTCTTCCAGTAAACTTTATAAGCCTGACAGCCTTTCTAGAAGACATATTGAGATGCATTTAAGTATTTGGGACCTGTTAAATACGACTGATGGTGCCCAGTTCAGTAGATGTACGGATGTTATAGGTGAAGGCCATGTCATTATGTACTACTACCTATTAAAAAAATGAAGTAGTGTAGGTCGGGCATAGAGAAAATGGAAGTTTACAAAAAAATATTACAACTATTGTTTAATAGACAATCATCACATGTAGAGTTTGCATGATTTACCTTGCTGGTACTTTATCTAAATTAGAAGCAAATTGTTTGAAGATTACTTCTACCTAAATGGCAGAAAATGCACCTATCTTGGTGATGGATAGGACAGCTTGAGGGGATATGGAGGAGGCTGTTTTTATGATAGGTGTCGTTTAAACATTTTGCTACTAATTTATGGAAAGTATCATATTTTTCTTACTATTGAACTCCCTTTAAATTAAATCACACTCCAGGTTAAATTTCCTGGAGGTATAAATTTGTGGAGGATTTGATAATACTACCTTTAATGATGTAAGGTAGAATAGTGTGGATAGAGATCTAATGTTAGTGTTTCTCTGCAGCAGGTATATTATACTCATATACATTTGCAGCAGGCAATTTATATGCATTCTATGCAGCACACACATAATCACATCACTGCTGAATGCGCAGTACATGCACATTAAGCTCTGCTATGCATGCACGCTGCTCTGCTACATGCATACAAACAGCTCAGTTACACACAGCGGTCTTACATACACACATCTCTGTTACATACATACACACACCTCCGCAGCATACACACAGCTCAGCTACATACAAACACACAACTCTCCTACAGTCACAAACATAGCTTTCCTATCTACACACATCTCTCATATATACACATACAGCTCCACTATGTACACTCAACACTGATATATATATATATATATATATACATATACATGCAAACGCCCATAAAAACAGACATACACGCAACAACTGTATATATTACCACATTTTGAAATTCCGTTCAGGAATGTGACTGATCACATGATGTGAAAGGTCCTTCAGCTAAACAGGAACGTTCAGTTTCCTTACAAGTCCCAGTATCTTTCTCTCCAGTACCACACCGATCAGATAGATCAGTGAAGGGCAAGCACAGAGAGAACAGTTCTCTCATTGATCAGGAAGGATGCTGTCAGCATTCTCCTCATTCTGAATACGCTGCCTCCGGACTGTAAGAATAATACATATTTTAGCAAGTTTTTTCATTGCTAAAAAGTACGTCTTATTGTCTAATAGATACTGGTGTTAAAAATTACATTTGTTTACAATGCATTTTTGCCATGTATGTTATAACGGGTCAAAACCAAGAGTTTTACCATGCTGAGTTTTTTTGTGGTGCCTTTAGGCACTGATAAATTGTCACACTCTTCCTATAATTTTAATATTCTTCCAGTAAACTTTATAAGCCTGACAGCCTTTCTAGAAGACATATTGAGATGCATTTAAGTATTTGGGACCTGTTAAATACGACTGATGGTGCCCAGTTCAGTAGATGTACGGATGTTATAGGTGAAGGCCATGTCATTATGTACTACTACCTATTAAAAAAATGAAGTAGTGTAGGTCGGGCATAGAGAAAATGGAAGTTTACAAAAAAATATTACAACTATTGTTTAATAGACAATCATCACATGTAGAGTTTGCATGATTTACCTTGCTGGTACTTTATCTAAATTAGAAGCAAATTGTTTGAAGATTACTTCTACCTAAATGGCAGAAAATGCACCTATCTTGGTGATGGATAGGACAGCTTGAGGGGATATGGAGGAGGCTGTTTTTATGATAGGTGTCGTTTAAACATTTTGCTACTAATTTATGGAAAGTATCATATTTTTCTTACTATTGAACTCCCTTTAAATTAAATCACACTCCAGGTTAAATTTCCTGGAGGTATAAATTTGTGGAGGATTTGATAATACTACCTTTAATGATGTAAGGTAGAATAGTGTGGATAGAGATCTAATGTTAGTGTTTCTCTGCAGCAGGTATATTATACTCATATACATTTGCAGCAGGCAATTTATATGCATTCTATGCAGCACACACATAATCACATCACTGCTGAATGCGCAGTACATGCACATTAAGCTCTGCTATGCATGCACGCTGCTCTGCTACATGCATACAAACAGCTCAGTTACACACAGCGGTCTTACATACACACATCTCTGTTACATACATACACACACCTCCGCAGCATACACACAGCTCAGCTACATACAAACACACAACTCTCCTACAGTCACAAACATAGCTTTCCTATCTACACACATCTCTCATATATACACATACAGCTCCACTATGTACACTCAACACTGATATATATATATATATATATATACATATACATGCAAACGCCCATAAAAACAGACATACACGCAACAACTGTATATATTACCACATTTTGAAATTCCGTTCAGGAATGTGACTGATCACATGATGTGAAAGGTCCTTCAGCTAAACAGGAACGTTCAGTTTCCTTACAAGTCCCAGTATCTTTCTCTCCAGTACCACACCGATCAGATAGATCAGTGAAGGGCAAGCACAGAGAGAACAGTTCTCTCATTGATCAGGAAGGATGCTGTCAGCATTCTCCTCATTCTGAATACGCTGCCTCCGGACTGTAAGAATAATACATATTTTAGCAAGTTTTTTCATTGCTAAAAAGTACGTCTTATTGTCTAATAGATACTGGTGTTAAAAATTACATTTGTTTACAATGCATTTTTGCCATGTATGTTATAACGGGTCAAAACCAAGAGTTTTACCATGCTGAGTTTTTTTGTGGTGCCTTTAGGCACTGATAAATTGTCACACTCTTCCTATAATTTTAATATTCTTCCAGTAAACTTTATAAGCCTGACAGCCTTTCTAGAAGACATATTGAGATGCATTTAAGTATTTGGGACCTGTTAAATACGACTGATGGTGCCCAGTTCAGTAGATGTACGGATGTTATAGGTGAAGGCCATGTCATTATGTACTACTACCTATTAAAAAAATGAAGTAGTGTAGGTCGGGCATAGAGAAAATGGAAGTTTACAAAAAAATATTACAACTATTGTTTAATAGACAATCATCACATGTAGAGTTTGCATGATTTACCTTGCTGGTACTTTATCTAAATTAGAAGCAAATTGTTTGAAGATTACTTCTACCTAAATGGCAGAAAATGCACCTATCTTGGTGATGGATAGGACAGCTTGAGGGGATATGGAGGAGGCTGTTTTTATGATAGGTGTCGTTTAAACATTTTGCTACTAATTTATGGAAAGTATCATATTTTTCTTACTATTGAACTCCCTTTAAATTAAATCACACTCCAGGTTAAATTTCCTGGAGGTATAAATTTGTGGAGGATTTGATAATACTACCTTTAATGATGTAAGGTAGAATAGTGTGGATAGAGATCTAATGTTAGTGTTTCTCTGCAGCAGGTATATTATACTCATATACATTTGCAGCAGGCAATTTATATGCATTCTATGCAGCACACACATAATCACATCACTGCTGAATGCGCAGTACATGCACATTAAGCTCTGCTATGCATGCACGCTGCTCTGCTACATGCATACAAACAGCTCAGTTACACACAGCGGTCTTACATACACACATCTCTGTTACATACATACACACACCTCCGCAGCATACACACAGCTCAGCTACATACAAACACACAACTCTCCTACAGTCACAAACATAGCTTTCCTATCTACACACATCTCTCATATATACACATACAGCTCCACTATGTACACTCAACACTGATATATATATATATATATATATACATATACATGCAAACGCCCATAAAAACAGACATACACGCAACAACTGTATATATTACCACATTTTGAAATTCCGTTCAGGAATGTGACTGATCACATGATGTGAAAGGTCCTTCAGCTAAACAGGAACGTTCAGTTTCCTTACAAGTCCCAGTATCTTTCTCTCCAGTACCACACCGATCAGATAGATCAGTGAAGGGCAAGCACAGAGAGAACAGTTCTCTCATTGATCAGGAAGGATGCTGTCAGCATTCTCCTCATTCTGAATACGCTGCCTCCGGACTGTAAGAATAATACATATTTTAGCAAGTTTTTTCATTGCTAAAAAGTACGTCTTATTGTCTAATAGATACTGGTGTTAAAAATTACATTTGTTTACAATGCATTTTTGCCATGTATGTTATAACGGGTCAAAACCAAGAGTTTTACCATGCTGAGTTTTTTTGTGGTGCCTTTAGGCACTGATAAATTGTCACACTCTTCCTATAATTTTAATATTCTTCCAGTAAACTTTATAAGCCTGACAGCCTTTCTAGAAGACATATTGAGATGCATTTAAGTATTTGGGACCTGTTAAATACGACTGATGGTGCCCAGTTCAGTAGATGTACGGATGTTATAGGTGAAGGCCATGTCATTATGTACTACTACCTATTAAAAAAATGAAGTAGTGTAGGTCGGGCATAGAGAAAATGGAAGTTTACAAAAAAATATTACAACTATTGTTTAATAGACAATCATCACATGTAGAGTTTGCATGATTTACCTTGCTGGTACTTTATCTAAATTAGAAGCAAATTGTTTGAAGATTACTTCTACCTAAATGGCAGAAAATGCACCTATCTTGGTGATGGATAGGACAGCTTGAGGGGATATGGAGGAGGCTGTTTTTATGATAGGTGTCGTTTAAACATTTTGCTACTAATTTATGGAAAGTATCATATTTTTCTTACTATTGAACTCCCTTTAAATTAAATCACACTCCAGGTTAAATTTCCTGGAGGTATAAATTTGTGGAGGATTTGATAATACTACCTTTAATGATGTAAGGTAGAATAGTGTGGATAGAGATCTAATGTTAGTGTTTCTCTGCAGCAGGTATATTATACTCATATACATTTGCAGCAGGCAATTTATATGCATTCTATGCAGCACACACATAATCACATCACTGCTGAATGCGCAGTACATGCACATTAAGCTCTGCTATGCATGCACGCTGCTCTGCTACATGCATACAAACAGCTCAGTTACACACAGCGGTCTTACATACACACATCTCTGTTACATACATACACACACCTCCGCAGCATACACACAGCTCAGCTACATACAAACACACAACTCTCCTACAGTCACAAACATAGCTTTCCTATCTACACACATCTCTCATATATACACATACAGCTCCACTATGTACACTCAACACTGATATATATATATATATATATATACATATACATGCAAACGCCCATAAAAACAGACATACACGCAACAACTGTATATATTACCACATTTTGAAATTCCGTTCAGGAATGTGACTGATCACATGATGTGAAAGGTCCTTCAGCTAAACAGGAACGTTCAGTTTCCTTACAAGTCCCAGTATCTTTCTCTCCAGTACCACACCGATCAGATAGATCAGTGAAGGGCAAGCACAGAGAGAACAGTTCTCTCATTGATCAGGAAGGATGCTGTCAGCATTCTCCTCATTCTGAATACGCTGCCTCCGGACTGTAAGAATAATACATATTTTAGCAAGTTTTTTCATTGCTAAAAAGTACGTCTTATTGTCTAATAGATACTGGTGTTAAAAATTACATTTGTTTACAATGCATTTTTGCCATGTATGTTATAACGGGTCAAAACCAAGAGTTTTACCATGCTGAGTTTTTTTGTGGTGCCTTTAGGCACTGATAAATTGTCACACTCTTCCTATAATTTTAATATTCTTCCAGTAAACTTTATAAGCCTGACAGCCTTTCTAGAAGACATATTGAGATGCATTTAAGTATTTGGGACCTGTTAAATACGACTGATGGTGCCCAGTTCAGTAGATGTACGGATGTTATAGGTGAAGGCCATGTCATTATGTACTACTACCTATTAAAAAAATGAAGTAGTGTAGGTCGGGCATAGAGAAAATGGAAGTTTACAAAAAAATATTACAACTATTGTTTAATAGACAATCATCACATGTAGAGTTTGCATGATTTACCTTGCTGGTACTTTATCTAAATTAGAAGCAAATTGTTTGAAGATTACTTCTACCTAAATGGCAGAAAATGCACCTATCTTGGTGATGGATAGGACAGCTTGAGGGGATATGGAGGAGGCTGTTTTTATGATAGGTGTCGTTTAAACATTTTGCTACTAATTTATGGAAAGTATCATATTTTTCTTACTATTGAACTCCCTTTAAATTAAATCACACTCCAGGTTAAATTTCCTGGAGGTATAAATTTGTGGAGGATTTGATAATACTACCTTTAATGATGTAAGGTAGAATAGTGTGGATAGAGATCTAATGTTAGTGTTTCTCTGCAGCAGGTATATTATACTCATATACATTTGCAGCAGGCAATTTATATGCATTCTATGCAGCACACACATAATCACATCACTGCTGAATGCGCAGTACATGCACATTAAGCTCTGCTATGCATGCACGCTGCTCTGCTACATGCATACAAACAGCTCAGTTACACACAGCGGTCTTACATACACACATCTCTGTTACATACATACACACACCTCCGCAGCATACACACAGCTCAGCTACATACAAACACACAACTCTCCTACAGTCACAAACATAGCTTTCCTATCTACACACATCTCTCATATATACACATACAGCTCCACTATGTACACTCAACACTGATATATATATATATATATATATATATATATACATATACATGCAAACGCCCATAAAAACAGACATACACGCAACAACTGTATATATTACCACATTTTGAAATTCCGTTCAGGAATGTGACTGATCACATGATGTGAAAGGTCCTTCAGCTAAACAGGAACGTTCAGTTTCCTTACAAGTCCCAGTATCTTTCTCTCCAGTACCACACCGATCAGATAGATCAGTGAAGGGCAAGCACAGAGAGAACAGTTCTCTCATTGATCAGGAAGGATGCTGTCAGCATTCTCCTCATTCTGAATACGCTGCCTCCGGACTGTAAGAATAATACATATTTTAGCAAGTTTTTTCATTGCTAAAAAGTACGTCTTATTGTCTAATAGATACTGGTGTTAAAAATTACATTTGTTTACAATGCATTTTTGCCATGTATGTTATAACGGGTCAAAACCAAGAGTTTTACCATGCTGAGTTTTTTTGTGGTGCCTTTAGGCACTGATAAATTGTCACACTCTTCCTATAATTTTAATATTCTTCCAGTAAACTTTATAAGCCTGACAGCCTTTCTAGAAGACATATTGAGATGCATTTAAGTATTTGGGACCTGTTAAATACGACTGATGGTGCCCAGTTCAGTAGATGTACGGATGTTATAGGTGAAGGCCATGTCATTATGTACTACTACCTATTAAAAAAATGAAGTAGTGTAGGTCGGGCATAGAGAAAATGGAAGTTTACAAAAAAATATTACAACTATTGTTTAATAGACAATCATCACATGTAGAGTTTGCATGATTTACCTTGCTGGTACTTTATCTAAATTAGAAGCAAATTGTTTGAAGATTACTTCTACCTAAATGGCAGAAAATGCACCTATCTTGGTGATGGATAGGACAGCTTGAGGGGATATGGAGGAGGCTGTTTTTATGATAGGTGTCGTTTAAACATTTTGCTACTAATTTATGGAAAGTATCATATTTTTCTTACTATTGAACTCCCTTTAAATTAAATCACACTCCAGGTTAAATTTCCTGGAGGTATAAATTTGTGGAGGATTTGATAATACTACCTTTAATGATGTAAGGTAGAATAGTGTGGATAGAGATCTAATGTTAGTGTTTCTCTGCAGCAGGTATATTATACTCATATACATTTGCAGCAGGCAATTTATATGCATTCTATGCAGCACACACATAATCACATCACTGCTGAATGCGCAGTACATGCACATTAAGCTCTGCTATGCATGCACGCTGCTCTGCTACATGCATACAAACAGCTCAGTTACACACAGCGGTCTTACATACACACATCTCTGTTACATACATACACACACCTCCGCAGCATACACACAGCTCAGCTACATACAAACACACAACTCTCCTACAGTCACAAACATAGCTTTCCTATCTACACACATCTCTCATATATACACATACAGCTCCACTATGTACACTCAACACTGATATATATATATATATATATATACATATACATGCAAACGCCCATAAAAACAGACATACACGCAACAACTGTATATATTACCACATTTTGAAATTCCGTTCAGGAATGTGACTGATCACATGATGTGAAAGGTCCTTCAGCTAAACAGGAACGTTCAGTTTCCTTACAAGTCCCAGTATCTTTCTCTCCAGTACCACACCGATCAGATAGATCAGTGAAGGGCAAGCACAGAGAGAACAGTTCTCTCATTGATCAGGAAGGATGCTGTCAGCATTCTCCTCATTCTGAATACGCTGCCTCCGGACTGTAAGAATAATACATATTTTAGCAAGTTTTTTCATTGCTAAAAAGTACGTCTTATTGTCTAATAGATACTGGTGTTAAAAATTACATTTGTTTACAATGCATTTTTGCCATGTATGTTATAACGGGTCAAAACCAAGAGTTTTACCATGCTGAGTTTTTTTGTGGTGCCTTTAGGCACTGATAAATTGTCACACTCTTCCTATAATTTTAATATTCTTCCAGTAAACTTTATAAGCCTGACAGCCTTTCTAGAAGACATATTGAGATGCATTTAAGTATTTGGGACCTGTTAAATACGACTGATGGTGCCCAGTTCAGTAGATGTACGGATGTTATAGGTGAAGGCCATGTCATTATGTACTACTACCTATTAAAAAAATGAAGTAGTGTAGGTCGGGCATAGAGAAAATGGAAGTTTACAAAAAAATATTACAACTATTGTTTAATAGACAATCATCACATGTAGAGTTTGCATGATTTACCTTGCTGGTACTTTATCTAAATTAGAAGCAAATTGTTTGAAGATTACTTCTACCTAAATGGCAGAAAATGCACCTATCTTGGTGATGGATAGGACAGCTTGAGGGGATATGGAGGAGGCTGTTTTTATGATAGGTGTCGTTTAAACATTTTGCTACTAATTTATGGAAAGTATCATATTTTTCTTACTATTGAACTCCCTTTAAATTAAATCACACTCCAGGTTAAATTTCCTGGAGGTATAAATTTGTGGAGGATTTGATAATACTACCTTTAATGATGTAAGGTAGAATAGTGTGGATAGAGATCTAATGTTAGTGTTTCTCTGCAGCAGGTATATTATACTCATATACATTTGCAGCAGGCAATTTATATGCATTCTATGCAGCACACACATAATCACATCACTGCTGAATGCGCAGTACATGCACATTAAGCTCTGCTATGCATGCACGCTGCTCTGCTACATGCATACAAACAGCTCAGTTACACACAGCGGTCTTACATACACACATCTCTGTTACATACATACACACACCTCCGCAGCATACACACAGCTCAGCTACATACAAACACACAACTCTCCTACAGTCACAAACATAGCTTTCCTATCTACACACATCTCTCATATATACACATACAGCTCCACTATGTACACTCAACACTGATATATATATATATATATATATACATATACATGCAAACGCCCATAAAAACAGACATACACGCAACAACTGTATATATTACCACATTTTGAAATTCCGTTCAGGAATGTGACTGATCACATGATGTGAAAGGTCCTTCAGCTAAACAGGAACGTTCAGTTTCCTTACAAGTCCCAGTATCTTTCTCTCCAGTACCACACCGATCAGATAGATCAGTGAAGGGCAAGCACAGAGAGAACAGTTCTCTCATTGATCAGGAAGGATGCTGTCAGCATTCTCCTCATTCTGAATACGCTGCCTCCGGACTGTAAGAATAATACATATTTTAGCAAGTTTTTTCATTGCTAAAAAGTACGTCTTATTGTCTAATAGATACTGGTGTTAAAAATTACATTTGTTTACAATGCATTTTTGCCATGTATGTTATAACGGGTCAAAACCAAGAGTTTTACCATGCTGAGTTTTTTTGTGGTGCCTTTAGGCACTGATAAATTGTCACACTCTTCCTATAATTTTAATATTCTTCCAGTAAACTTTATAAGCCTGACAGCCTTTCTAGAAGACATATTGAGATGCATTTAAGTATTTGGGACCTGTTAAATACGACTGATGGTGCCCAGTTCAGTAGATGTACGGATGTTATAGGTGAAGGCCATGTCATTATGTACTACTACCTATTAAAAAAATGAAGTAGTGTAGGTCGGGCATAGAGAAAATGGAAGTTTACAAAAAAATATTACAACTATTGTTTAATAGACAATCATCACATGTAGAGTTTGCATGATTTACCTTGCTGGTACTTTATCTAAATTAGAAGCAAATTGTTTGAAGATTACTTCTACCTAAATGGCAGAAAATGCACCTATCTTGGTGATGGATAGGACAGCTTGAGGGGATATGGAGGAGGCTGTTTTTATGATAGGTGTCGTTTAAACATTTTGCTACTAATTTATGGAAAGTATCATATTTTTCTTACTATTGAACTCCCTTTAAATTAAATCACACTCCAGGTTAAATTTCCTGGAGGTATAAATTTGTGGAGGATTTGATAATACTACCTTTAATGATGTAAGGTAGAATAGTGTGGATAGAGATCTAATGTTAGTGTTTCTCTGCAGCAGGTATATTATACTCATATACATTTGCAGCAGGCAATTTATATGCATTCTATGCAGCACACACATAATCACATCACTGCTGAATGCGCAGTACATGCACATTAAGCTCTGCTATGCATGCACGCTGCTCTGCTACATGCATACAAACAGCTCAGTTACACACAGCGGTCTTACATACACACATCTCTGTTACATACATACACACACCTCCGCAGCATACACACAGCTCAGCTACATACAAACACACAACTCTCCTACAGTCACAAACATAGCTTTCCTATCTACACACATCTCTCATATATACACATACAGCTCCACTATGTACACTCAACACTGATATATATATATATATATATATATATATATATATATATATATATATACATATACATATACATGCAAACGCCCATAAAAACAGACATACACGCAACAACTGTATATATTACCACATTTTGAAATTCCGTTCAGGAATGTGACTGATCACATGATGTGAAAGGTCCTTCAGCTAAACAGGAACGTTCAGTTTCCTTACAAGTCCCAGTATCTTTCTCTCCAGTACCACACCGATCAGATAGATCAGTGAAGGGCAAGCACAGAGAGAACAGTTCTCTCATTGATCAGGAAGGATGCTGTCAGCATTCTCCTCATTCTGAATACGCTGCCTCCGGACTGTAAGAATAATACATATTTTAGCAAGTTTTTTCATTGCTAAAAAGTACGTCTTATTGTCTAATAGATACTGGTGTTAAAAATTACATTTGTTTACAATGCATTTTTGCCATGTATGTTATAACGGGTCAAAACCAAGAGTTTTACCATGCTGAGTTTTTTTGTGGTGCCTTTAGGCACTGATAAATTGTCACACTCTTCCTATAATTTTAATATTCTTCCAGTAAACTTTATAAGCCTGACAGCCTTTCTAGAAGACATATTGAGATGCATTTAAGTATTTGGGACCTGTTAAATACGACTGATGGTGCCCAGTTCAGTAGATGTACGGATGTTATAGGTGAAGGCCATGTCATTATGTACTACTACCTATTAAAAAAATGAAGTAGTGTAGGTCGGGCATAGAGAAAATGGAAGTTTACAAAAAAATATTACAACTATTGTTTAATAGACAATCATCACATGTAGAGTTTGCATGATTTACCTTGCTGGTACTTTATCTAAATTAGAAGCAAATTGTTTGAAGATTACTTCTACCTAAATGGCAGAAAATGCACCTATCTTGGTGATGGATAGGACAGCTTGAGGGGATATGGAGGAGGCTGTTTTTATGATAGGTGTCGTTTAAACATTTTGCTACTAATTTATGGAAAGTATCATATTTTTCTTACTATTGAACTCCCTTTAAATTAAATCACACTCCAGGTTAAATTTCCTGGAGGTATAAATTTGTGGAGGATTTGATAATACTACCTTTAATGATGTAAGGTAGAATAGTGTGGATAGAGATCTAATGTTAGTGTTTCTCTGCAGCAGGTATATTATACTCATATACATTTGCAGCAGGCAATTTATATGCATTCTATGCAGCACACACATAATCACATCACTGCTGAATGCGCAGTACATGCACATTAAGCTCTGCTATGCATGCACGCTGCTCTGCTACATGCATACAAACAGCTCAGTTACACACAGCGGTCTTACATACACACATCTCTGTTACATACATACACACACCTCCGCAGCATACACACAGCTCAGCTACATACAAACACACAACTCTCCTACAGTCACAAACATAGCTTTCCTATCTACACACATCTCTCATATATACACATACAGCTCCACTATGTACACTCAACACTGATATATATATATATATATATATATACATATACATGCAAACGCCCATAAAAACAGACATACACGCAACAACTGTATATATTACCACATTTTGAAATTCCGTTCAGGAATGTGACTGATCACATGATGTGAAAGGTCCTTCAGCTAAACAGGAACGTTCAGTTTCCTTACAAGTCCCAGTATCTTTCTCTCCAGTACCACACCGATCAGATAGATCAGTGAAGGGCAAGCACAGAGAGAACAGTTCTCTCATTGATCAGGAAGGATGCTGTCAGCATTCTCCTCATTCTGAATACGCTGCCTCCGGACTGTAAGAATAATACATATTTTAGCAAGTTTTTTCATTGCTAAAAAGTACGTCTTATTGTCTAATAGATACTGGTGTTAAAAATTACATTTGTTTACAATGCATTTTTGCCATGTATGTTATAACGGGTCAAAACCAAGAGTTTTACCATGCTGAGTTTTTTTGTGGTGCCTTTAGGCACTGATAAATTGTCACACTCTTCCTATAATTTTAATATTCTTCCAGTAAACTTTATAAGCCTGACAGCCTTTCTAGAAGACATATTGAGATGCATTTAAGTATTTGGGACCTGTTAAATACGACTGATGGTGCCCAGTTCAGTAGATGTACGGATGTTATAGGTGAAGGCCATGTCATTATGTACTACTACCTATTAAAAAAATGAAGTAGTGTAGGTCGGGCATAGAGAAAATGGAAGTTTACAAAAAAATATTACAACTATTGTTTAATAGACAATCATCACATGTAGAGTTTGCATGATTTACCTTGCTGGTACTTTATCTAAATTAGAAGCAAATTGTTTGAAGATTACTTCTACCTAAATGGCAGAAAATGCACCTATCTTGGTGATGGATAGGACAGCTTGAGGGGATATGGAGGAGGCTGTTTTTATGATAGGTGTCGTTTAAACATTTTGCTACTAATTTATGGAAAGTATCATATTTTTCTTACTATTGAACTCCCTTTAAATTAAATCACACTCCAGGTTAAATTTCCTGGAGGTATAAATTTGTGGAGGATTTGATAATACTACCTTTAATGATGTAAGGTAGAATAGTGTGGATAGAGATCTAATGTTAGTGTTTCTCTGCAGCAGGTATATTATACTCATATACATTTGCAGCAGGCAATTTATATGCATTCTATGCAGCACACACATAATCACATCACTGCTGAATGCGCAGTACATGCACATTAAGCTCTGCTATGCATGCACGCTGCTCTGCTACATGCATACAAACAGCTCAGTTACACACAGCGGTCTTACATACACACATCTCTGTTACATACATACACACACCTCCGCAGCATACACACAGCTCAGCTACATACAAACACACAACTCTCCTACAGTCACAAACATAGCTTTCCTATCTACACACATCTCTCATATATACACATACAGCTCCACTATGTACACTCAACACTGATATATATATATATATATATATACATATACATGCAAACGCCCATAAAAACAGACATACACGCAACAACTGTATATATTACCACATTTTGAAATTCCGTTCAGGAATGTGACTGATCACATGATGTGAAAGGTCCTTCAGCTAAACAGGAACGTTCAGTTTCCTTACAAGTCCCAGTATCTTTCTCTCCAGTACCACACCGATCAGATAGATCAGTGAAGGGCAAGCACAGAGAGAACAGTTCTCTCATTGATCAGGAAGGATGCTGTCAGCATTCTCCTCATTCTGAATACGCTGCTCCGACTGTAAGAATAATACATATTTTAGCAAGTTTTTTCATTGCTAAAAAGTACGTCTTATTGTCTAATAGATACTGGTGTTAAAAATTACATTTGTTTACAATGCATTTTTGCCATGTATGTTATAACGGGTCAAAACCAAGAGTTTTACCATGCTGAGTTTTTTTGTGGTGCCTTTAGGCACTGATAAATTGTCACACTCTTCCTATAATTTTAATATTCTTCCAGTAAACTTTATAAGCCTGACAGCCTTTCTAGAAGACATATTGAGATGCATTTAAGTATTTGGGACCTGTTAAATACGACTGATGGTGCCCAGTTCAGTAGATGTACGGATGTTATAGGTGAAGGCCATGTCATTATGTACTACTACCTATTAAAAAAATGAAGTAGTGTAGGTCGGGCATAGAGAAAATGGAAGTTTACAAAAAAATATTACAACTATTGTTTAATAGACAATCATCACATGTAGAGTTTGCATGATTTACCTTGCTGGTACTTTATCTAAATTAGAAGCAAATTGTTTGAAGATTACTTCTACCTAAATGGCAGAAAATGCACCTATCTTGGTGATGGATAGGACAGCTTGAGGGGATATGGAGGAGGCTGTTTTTATGATAGGTGTCGTTTAAACATTTTGCTACTAATTTATGGAAGTATCATATTTTTCTTACTATTGAACTCCCTTTAAATTAAATCACACTCCAGGTTAAATTTCCTGGAGGTATAAATTTGTGGAGGATTTGATAATACTACCTTTAATGATGTAAGGTAGAATAGTGTGGATAGAGATCTAATGTTAGTGTTTCTCTGCAGCAGGTATATTATACTCATATACATTTGCAGCAGGCAATTTATATGCATTCTATGCAGCACACACATAATCACATCACTGCTGAATGCGCAGTACATGCACATTAAGCTCTGCTATGCATGCACGCTGCTCTGCTACATGCATACATACAGCTCAGTTACACACAGCGGTCTTACATACACACATCTCTGTTACATACATACACACACCTCCGCAGCATACACACAGCTCAGCTACATACAAACACACAACTCTCCTACAGTCACAAACATAGCTTTCCTATCTACACACATCTCTCATATATACACATACAGCTCCACTATGTACACTCAACACTGATATATATATATATATATATATACATATACATGCAAACGCCATAAAAACAGACATACACGCAACAACTGTATATATTACCACATTTTGAAATTCCGTTCAGGAATGTGACTGATCACATGATGTGAAAGGTCCTTCAGCTAAACAGGAACGTTCAGTTTCCTTACAAGTCCCAGTATCTTTCTCTCCAGTACCACACCGATCAGATAGATCAGTGAAGGGCAAGCACAGAGAGAACAGTTCTCTCATTGATCAGGAAGGATGCTGTCAGCATTCTCCTCATTCTGAATACGCTGCCTCCGGACTGTAAGAATAATACATATTTTTAGCAAGTTTTTTCATTGCTAAAAAGTACGTCTTATTGTCTAATAGATACTGGTGTTAAAAATTACATTTGTTTACAATGCATTTTTGCCATGTATGTTATAACGGGTCAAAACCAAGAGTTTTACCATGCTGAGTTTTTTTGTGGTGCCTTTAGGCACTGATAAATTGTCACACTCTTCCTATAATTTTAATATTCTTCCAGTAAACTTTATAAGCCTGACAGCCTTTCTAGAAGACATATTGAGATGCATTTAAGTATTTGGGACCTGTTAAATACGACTGATGGTGCCCAGTTCAGTAGATGTCCGGATGTTATAGGTGAAGGCCATGTCATTATGTACTACTACCTATTAAAAAAATGAGTAGTGTAGGTCGGGCATAGAGAAAATGGAAGTTTACAAAAAAATATTACAACTATTGTTTAATAGACAATCATCACATGTAGAGTTTGCATGATTTACCTTGCTGGTACTTTATCTAAATTAGAAGCAAATTGTTTGAAGATTACTTCTACCTAAATGGCAGAAAAATGCACCTATCTTGGTGATGGATAGACAGCTTGAGGGGATATGGAGGAGGCTGTTTTTATGATAGGTGTCGTTTAAACATTTTGCTACTACTTTATGGAAAGTATCATATTTTTCTTACTATTGAACTCCCTTTAAATTAAATCACACTCCAGGTTAAATTTCCTGGAGGTATAATTTGTGGAGGATTTGATAATACTACCTTTAATGATGTAAGGTAGAATAGTGTGGATAGAGATCTAATGTTAGTGTTTCTCTGCAGCAGGTATATTATACTCATATACATTTGCAGCAGGCAATTTATATGCATTCTATGCAGCACACACATAATCACATCACTGCTGAATGCGCATACATGCACATTAAGCTCTGCTATGCATGCACGCTGCTCTGCTACATGCATACAAACAGCTCAGTTACACACAGCGGTCTTACATACACACATCTCTGTTACATACATACACACACCTCCGCAGCATACACACAGCTCAGCTACATACAAACACACAACTCTCCTACAGTCACAAACATAGCTTTCCTATCTACACACATCTCTCATATATACACATACAGCTCCACTATGTACACTCAACACTGATATATATATATATATATATATATATATATATATATATTATATATACATATACATATACATGCAAACGCCCATAAAAACAGACATACACGCAACAACTGTATATATTACCACATTTTGAAATTCCGTTCAGGAATGTGACTGATCACATGATGTGAAAGGTCCTTCAGCTAAACAGGAACGTTCAGTTTCCTTACAAGTCCCAGTATCTTTCTCTCCAGTACCACACCGATCAGATAGATCAGTGAAGGGCAAGCACAGAGAGAACAGTTCTCTCATTGATCAGGAAGGATGCTGTCAGCATTCTCCTCATTCTGAATACGCTGCCTCCGGACTGTAAGAATAATACATATTTTAGCAAGTTTTTTCATTGCTAAAAAGTACGTCTTATTGTCTAATAGATACTGGTGTTAAAAATTACATTTGTTTACAATGCATTTTTGCCATGTATGTTATAACGGGTCAAAACCAAGAGTTTTACCATGCTGAGTTTTTTTGTGGTGCCTTTAGGCACTGATAAATTGTCACACTCTTCCTATAATTTTAATATTCTTCCAGTAAACTTTATAAGCCTGACAGCCTTTCTAGAAGACATATTGAGATGCATTTAAGTATTTGGGACCTGTTAAATACGACTGATGGTGCCCAGTTCAGTAGATGTACGGATGTTATAGGTGAAGGCCATGTCATTATGTACTACTACCTATTAAAAAAATGAAGTAGTGTAGGTCGGGCATAGAGAAAATGGAAGTTTACAAAAAAATATTACAACTATTGTTTAATAGACAATCATCACATGTAGAGTTTGCATGATTTACCTTGCTGGTACTTTATCTAAATTAGAAGCAAATTGTTTGAAGATTACTTCTACCTAAATGGCAGAAAATGCACCTATCTTGGTGATGGATAGGACAGCTTGAGGGGATATGGAGGAGGCTGTTTTTATGATAGGTGTCGTTTAAACATTTTGCTACTAATTTATGGAAAGTATCATATTTTTCTTACTATTGAACTCCCTTTAAATTAAATCACACTCCAGGTTAAATTTCCTGGAGGTATAAATTTGTGGAGGATTTGATAATACTACCTTTAATGATGTAAGGTAGAATAGTGTGGATAGAGATCTAATGTTAGTGTTTCTCTGCAGCAGGTATATTATACTCATATACATTTGCAGCAGGCAATTTATATGCATTCTATGCAGCACACACATAATCACATCACTGCTGAATGCGCAGTACATGCACATTAAGCTCTGCTATGCATGCACGCTGCTCTGCTACATGCATACAAACAGCTCAGTTACACACAGCGGTCTTACATACACACATCTCTGTTACATACATACACACACCTCCGCAGCATACACACAGCTCAGCTACATACAAACACACAACTCTCCTACAGTCACAAACATAGCTTTCCTATCTACACACATCTCTCATATATACACATACAGCTCCACTATGTACACTCAACACTGATATATATATATATATATATATATACATATACATGCAAACGCCCATAAAAACAGACATACACGCAACAACTGTATATATTACCACATTTTGAAATTCCGTTCAGGAATGTGACTGATCACATGATGTGAAAGGTCCTTCAGCTAAACAGGAACGTTCAGTTTCCTTACAAGTCCCAGTATCTTTCTCTCCAGTACCACACCGATCAGATAGATCAGTGAAGGGCAAGCACAGAGAGAACAGTTCTCTCATTGATCAGGAAGGATGCTGTCAGCATTCTCCTCATTCTGAATACGCTGCCTCCGGACTGTAAGAATAATACATATTTTAGCAAGTTTTTTCATTGCTAAAAAGTACGTCTTATTGTCTAATAGATACTGGTGTTAAAAATTACATTTGTTTACAATGCATTTTTGCCATGTATGTTATAACGGGTCAAAACCAAGAGTTTTACCATGCTGAGTTTTTTTGTGGTGCCTTTAGGCACTGATAAATTGTCACACTCTTCCTATAATTTTAATATTCTTCCAGTAAACTTTATAAGCCTGACAGCCTTTCTAGAAGACATATTGAGATGCATTTAAGTATTTGGGACCTGTTAAATACGACTGATGGTGCCCAGTTCAGTAGATGTACGGATGTTATAGGTGAAGGCCATGTCATTATGTACTACTACCTATTAAAAAAATGAAGTAGTGTAGGTCGGGCATAGAGAAAATGGAAGTTTACAAAAAAATATTACAACTATTGTTTAATAGACAATCATCACATGTAGAGTTTGCATGATTTACCTTGCTGGTACTTTATCTAAATTAGAAGCAAATTGTTTGAAGATTACTTCTACCTAAATGGCAGAAAATGCACCTATCTTGGTGATGGATAGGACAGCTTGAGGGGATATGGAGGAGGCTGTTTTTATGATAGGTGTCGTTTAAACATTTTGCTACTAATTTATGGAAAGTATCATATTTTTCTTACTATTGAACTCCCTTTAAATTAAATCACACTCCAGGTTAAATTTCCTGGAGGTATAAATTTGTGGAGGATTTGATAATACTACCTTTAATGATGTAAGGTAGAATAGTGTGGATAGAGATCTAATGTTAGTGTTTCTCTGCAGCAGGTATATTATACTCATATACATTTGCAGCAGGCAATTTATATGCATTCTATGCAGCACACACATAATCACATCACTGCTGAATGCGCAGTACATGCACATTAAGCTCTGCTATGCATGCACGCTGCTCTGCTACATGCATACAAACAGCTCAGTTACACACAGCGGTCTTACATACACACATCTCTGTTACATACATACACACACCTCCGCAGCATACACACAGCTCAGCTACATACAAACACACAACTCTCCTACAGTCACAAACATAGCTTTCCTATCTACACACATCTCTCATATATACACATACAGCTCCACTATGTACACTCAACACTGATATATATATATATATATATATACATATACATGCAAACGCCCATAAAAACAGACATACATGCAACAACTGTATATATTACCACATTTTGAAATTCCGTTCAGGAATGTGACTGATCACATGATGTGAAAGGTCCTTCAGCTAAACAGGAACGTTCAGTTTCCTTACAAGTCCCAGTATCTTTCTCTCCAGTACCACACCGATCAGATAGATCAGTGAAGGGCAAGCACAGAGAGAACAGTTCTCTCATTGATCAGGAAGGATGCTGTCAGCATTCTCCTCATTCTGAATACGCTGCCTCCGGACTGTAAGAATAATACATATTTTAGCAAGTTTTTTCATTGCTAAAAAGTACGTCTTATTGTCTAATAGATACTGGTGTTAAAAATTACATTTGTTTACAATGCATTTTTGCCATGTATGTTATAACGGGTCAAAACCAAGAGTTTTACCATGCTGAGTTTTTTTGTGGTGCCTTTAGGCACTGATAAATTGTCACACTCTTCCTATAATTTTAATATTCTTCCAGTAAACTTTATAAGCCTGACAGCCTTTCTAGAAGACATATTGAGATGCATTTAAGTATTTGGGACCTGTTAAATACGACTGATGGTGCCCAGTTCAGTAGATGTACGGATGTTATAGGTGAAGGCCATGTCATTATGTACTACTACCTATTAAAAAAATGAAGTAGTGTAGGTCGGGCATAGAGAAAATGGAAGTTTACAAAAAAATATTACAACTATTGTTTAATAGACAATCATCACATGTAGAGTTTGCATGATTTACCTTGCTGGTACTTTATCTAAATTAGAAGCAAATTGTTTGAAGATTACTTCTACCTAAATGGCAGAAAATGCACCTATCTTGGTGATGGATAGGACAGCTTGAGGGGATATGGAGGAGGCTGTTTTTATGATAGGTGTCGTTTAAACATTTTGCTACTAATTTATGGAAAGTATCATATTTTTCTTACTATTGAACTCCCTTTAAATTAAATCACACTCCAGGTTAAATTTCCTGGAGGTATAAATTTGTGGAGGATTTGATAATACTACCTTTAATGATGTAAGGTAGAATAGTGTGGATAGAGATCTAATGTTAGTGTTTCTCTGCAGCAGGTATATTATACTCATATACATTTGCAGCAGGCAATTTATATGCATTCTATGCAGCACACACATAATCACATCACTGCTGAATGCGCAGTACATGCACATTAAGCTCTGCTATGCATGCACGCTGCTCTGCTACATGCATACAAACAGCTCAGTTACACACAGCGGTCTTACATACACACATCTCTGTTACATACATACACACACCTCCGCAGCATACACACAGCTCAGCTACATACAAACACACAACTCTCCTACAGTCACAAACATAGCTTTCCTATCTACACACATCTCTCATATATACACATACAGCTCCACTATGTACACTCAACACTGATATATATATATATATATATATACATATACATGCAAACGCCCATAAAAACAGACATACACGCAACAACTGTATATATTACCACATTTTGAAATTCCGTTCAGGAATGTGACTGATCACATGATGTGAAAGGTCCTTCAGCTAAACAGGAACGTTCAGTTTCCTTACAAGTCCCAGTATCTTTCTCTCCAGTACCACACCGATCAGATAGATCAGTGAAGGGCAAGCACAGAGAGAACAGTTCTCTCATTGATCAGGAAGGATGCTGTCAGCATTCTCCTCATTCTGAATACGCTGCCTCCGGACTGTAAGAATAATACATATTTTAGCAAGTTTTTTCATTGCTAAAAAGTACGTCTTATTGTCTAATAGATACTGGTGTTAAAAATTACATTTGTTTACAATGCATTTTTGCCATGTATGTTATAACGGGTCAAAACCAAGAGTTTTACCATGCTGAGTTTTTTTGTGGTGCCTTTAGGCACTGATAAATTGTCACACTCTTCCTATAATTTTAATATTCTTCCAGTAAACTTTATAAGCCTGACAGCCTTTCTAGAAGACATATTGAGATGCATTTAAGTATTTGGGACCTGTTAAATACGACTGATGGTGCCCAGTTCAGTAGATGTACGGATGTTATAGGTGAAGGCCATGTCATTATGTACTACTACCTATTAAAAAAATGAAGTAGTGTAGGTCGGGCATAGAGAAAATGGAAGTTTACAAAAAAATATTACAACTATTGTTTAATAGACAATCATCACATGTAGAGTTTGCATGATTTACCTTGCTGGTACTTTATCTAAATTAGAAGCAAATTGTTTGAAGATTACTTCTACCTAAATGGCAGAAAATGCACCTATCTTGGTGATGGATAGGACAGCTTGAGGGGATATGGAGGAGGCTGTTTTTATGATAGGTGTCGTTTAAACATTTTGCTACTAATTTATGGAAAGTATCATATTTTTCTTACTATTGAACTCCCTTTAAATTAAATCACACTCCAGGTTAAATTTCCTGGAGGTATAAATTTGTGGAGGATTTGATAATACTACCTTTAATGATGTAAGGTAGAATAGTGTGGATAGAGATCTAATGTTAGTGTTTCTCTGCAGCAGGTATATTATACTCATATACATTTGCAGCAGGCAATTTATATGCATTCTATGCAGCACACACATAATCACATCACTGCTGAATGCGCAGTACATGCACATTAAGCTCTGCTATGCATGCACGCTGCTCTGCTACATGCATACAAACAGCTCAGTTACACACAGCGGTCTTACATACACACATCTCTGTTACATACATACACACACCTCCGCAGCATACACACAGCTCAGCTACATACAAACACACAACTCTCCTACAGTCACAAACATAGCTTTCCTATCTACACACATCTCTCATATATACACATACAGCTCCACTATGTACACTCAACACTGATATATATATATATATATATATACATATACATGCAAACGCCCATAAAAACAGACATACACGCAACAACTGTATATATTACCACATTTTGAAATTCCGTTCAGGAATGTGACTGATCACATGATGTGAAAGGTCCTTCAGCTAAACAGGAACGTTCAGTTTCCTTACAAGTCCCAGTATCTTTCTCTCCAGTACCACACCGATCAGATAGATCAGTGAAGGGCAAGCACAGAGAGAACAGTTCTCTCATTGATCAGGAAGGATGCTGTCAGCATTCTCCTCATTCTGAATACGCTGCCTCCGGACTGTAAGAATAATACATATTTTAGCAAGTTTTTTCATTGCTAAAAAGTACGTCTTATTGTCTAATAGATACTGGTGTTAAAAATTACATTTGTTTACAATGCATTTTTGCCATGTATGTTATAACGGGTCAAAACCAAGAGTTTTACCATGCTGAGTTTTTTTGTGGTGCCTTTAGGCACTGATAAATTGTCACACTCTTCCTATAATTTTAATATTCTTCCAGTAAACTTTATAAGCCTGACAGCCTTTCTAGAAGACATATTGAGATGCATTTAAGTATTTGGGACCTGTTAAATACGACTGATGGTGCCCAGTTCAGTAGATGTACGGATGTTATAGGTGAAGGCCATGTCATTATGTACTACTACCTATTAAAAAAATGAAGTAGTGTAGGTCGGGCATAGAGAAAATGGAAGTTTACAAAAAAATATTACAACTATTGTTTAATAGACAATCATCACATGTAGAGTTTGCATGATTTACCTTGCTGGTACTTTATCTAAATTAGAAGCAAATTGTTTGAAGATTACTTCTACCTAAATGGCAGAAAATGCACCTATCTTGGTGATGGATAGGACAGCTTGAGGGGATATGGAGGAGGCTGTTTTTATGATAGGTGTCGTTTAAACATTTTGCTACTAATTTATGGAAAGTATCATATTTTTCTTACTATTGAACTCCCTTTAAATTAAATCACACTCCAGGTTAAATTTCCTGGAGGTATAAATTTGTGGAGGATTTGATAATACTACCTTTAATGATGTAAGGTAGAATAGTGTGGATAGAGATCTAATGTTAGTGTTTCTCTGCAGCAGGTATATTATACTCATATACATTTGCAGCAGGCAATTTATATGCATTCTATGCAGCACACACATAATCACATCACTGCTGAATGCGCAGTACATGCACATTAAGCTCTGCTATGCATGCACGCTGCTCTGCTACATGCATACAAACAGCTCAGTTACACACAGCGGTCTTACATACACACATCTCTGTTACATACATACACACACCTCCGCAGCATACACACAGCTCAGCTACATACAAACACACAACTCTCCTACAGTCACAAACATAGCTTTCCTATCTACACACATCTCTCATATATACACATACAGCTCCACTATGTACACTCAACACTGATATATATATATATATATATATACATATACATGCAAACGCCCATAAAAACAGACATACACGCAACAACTGTATATATTACCACATTTTGAAATTCCGTTCAGGAATGTGACTGATCACATGATGTGAAAGGTCCTTCAGCTAAACAGGAACGTTCAGTTTCCTTACAAGTCCCAGTATCTTTCTCTCCAGTACCACACCGATCAGATAGATCAGTGAAGGGCAAGCACAGAGAGAACAGTTCTCTCATTGATCAGGAAGGATGCTGTCAGCATTCTCCTCATTCTGAATACGCTGCCTCCGGACTGTAAGAATAATACATATTTTAGCAAGTTTTTTCATTGCTAAAAAGTACGTCTTATTGTCTAATAGATACTGGTGTTAAAAATTACATTTGTTTACAATGCATTTTTGCCATGTATGTTATAACGGGTCAAAACCAAGAGTTTTACCATGCTGAGTTTTTTTGTGGTGCCTTTAGGCACTGATAAATTGTCACACTCTTCCTATAATTTTAATATTCTTCCAGTAAACTTTATAAGCCTGACAGCCTTTCTAGAAGACATATTGAGATGCATTTAAGTATTTGGGACCTGTTAAATACGACTGATGGTGCCCAGTTCAGTAGATGTACGGATGTTATAGGTGAAGGCCATGTCATTATGTACTACTACCTATTAAAAAAATGAAGTAGTGTAGGTCGGGCATAGAGAAAATGGAAGTTTACAAAAAAATATTACAACTATTGTTTAATAGACAATCATCACATGTAGAGTTTGCATGATTTACCTTGCTGGTACTTTATCTAAATTAGAAGCAAATTGTTTGAAGATTACTTCTACCTAAATGGCAGAAAATGCACCTATCTTGGTGATGGATAGGACAGCTTGAGGGGATATGGAGGAGGCTGTTTTTATGATAGGTGTCGTTTAAACATTTTGCTACTAATTTATGGAAAGTATCATATTTTTCTTACTATTGAACTCCCTTTAAATTAAATCACACTCCAGGTTAAATTTCCTGGAGGTATAAATTTGTGGAGGATTTGATAATACTACCTTTAATGATGTAAGGTAGAATAGTGTGGATAGAGATCTAATGTTAGTGTTTCTCTGCAGCAGGTATATTATACTCATATACATTTGCAGCAGGCAATTTATATGCATTCTATGCAGCACACACATAATCACATCACTGCTGAATGCGCAGTACATGCACATTAAGCTCTGCTATGCATGCACGCTGCTCTGCTACATGCATACAAACAGCTCAGTTACACACAGCGGTCTTACATACACACATCTCTGTTACATACATACACACACCTCCGCAGCATACACACAGCTCAGCTACATACAAACACACAACTCTCCTACAGTCACAAACATAGCTTTCCTATCTACACACATCTCTCATATATACACATACAGCTCCACTATGTACACTCAACACTGATATATATATATATATATATATACATATACATGCAAACGCCCATAAAAACAGACATACACGCAACAACTGTATATATTACCACATTTTGAAATTCCGTTCAGGAATGTGACTGATCACATGATGTGAAAGGTCCTTCAGCTAAACAGGAACGTTCAGTTTCCTTACAAGTCCCAGTATCTTTCTCTCCAGTACCACACCGATCAGATAGATCAGTGAAGGGCAAGCACAGAGAGAACAGTTCTCTCATTGATCAGGAAGGATGCTGTCAGCATTCTCCTCATTCTGAATACGCTGCCTCCGGACTGTAAGAATAATACATATTTTAGCAAGTTTTTTCATTGCTAAAAAGTACGTCTTATTGTCTAATAGATACTGGTGTTAAAAATTACATTTGTTTACAATGCATTTTTGCCATGTATGTTATAACGGGTCAAAACCAAGAGTTTTACCATGCTGAGTTTTTTTGTGGTGCCTTTAGGCACTGATAAATTGTCACACTCTTCCTATAATTTTAATATTCTTCCAGTAAACTTTATAAGCCTGACAGCCTTTCTAGAAGACATATTGAGATGCATTTAAGTATTTGGGACCTGTTAAATACGACTGATGGTGCCCAGTTCAGTAGATGTACGGATGTTATAGGTGAAGGCCATGTCATTATGTACTACTACCTATTAAAAAAATGAAGTAGTGTAGGTCGGGCATAGAGAAAATGGAAGTTTACAAAAAAATATTACAACTATTGTTTAATAGACAATCATCACATGTAGAGTTTGCATGATTTACCTTGCTGGTACTTTATCTAAATTAGAAGCAAATTGTTTGAAGATTACTTCTACCTAAATGGCAGAAAATGCACCTATCTTGGTGATGGATAGGACAGCTTGAGGGGATATGGAGGAGGCTGTTTTTATGATAGGTGTCGTTTAAACATTTTGCTACTAATTTATGGAAAGTATCATATTTTTCTTACTATTGAACTCCCTTTAAATTAAATCACACTCCAGGTTAAATTTCCTGGAGGTATAAATTTGTGGAGGATTTGATAATACTACCTTTAATGATGTAAGGTAGAATAGTGTGGATAGAGATCTAATGTTAGTGTTTCTCTGCAGCAGGTATATTATACTCATATACATTTGCAGCAGGCAATTTATATGCATTCTATGCAGCACACACATAATCACATCACTGCTGAATGCGCAGTACATGCACATTAAGCTCTGCTATGCATGCACGCTGCTCTGCTACATGCATACAAACAGCTCAGTTACACACAGCGGTCTTACATACACACATCTCTGTTACATACATACACACACCTCCGCAGCATACACACAGCTCAGCTACATACAAACACACAACTCTCCTACAGTCACAAACATAGCTTTCCTATCTACACACATCTCTCATATATACACATACAGCTCCACTATGTACACTCAACACTGATATATATATATATATATATATACATATACATGCAAACGCCCATAAAAACAGACATACACGCAACAACTGTATATATTACCACATTTTGAAATTCCGTTCAGGAATGTGACTGATCACATGATGTGAAAGGTCCTTCAGCTAAACAGGAACGTTCAGTTTCCTTACAAGTCCCAGTATCTTTCTCTCCAGTACCACACCGATCAGATAGATCAGTGAAGGGCAAGCACAGAGAGAACAGTTCTCTCATTGATCAGGAAGGATGCTGTCAGCATTCTCCTCATTCTGAATACGCTGCCTCCGGACTGTAAGAATAATACATATTTTAGCAAGTTTTTTCATTGCTAAAAAGTACGTCTTATTGTCTAATAGATACTGGTGTTAAAAATTACATTTGTTTACAATGCATTTTTGCCATGTATGTTATAACGGGTCAAAACCAAGAGTTTTACCATGCTGAGTTTTTTTGTGGTGCCTTTAGGCACTGATAAATTGTCACACTCTTCCTATAATTTTAATATTCTTCCAGTAAACTTTATAAGCCTGACAGCCTTTCTAGAAGACATATTGAGATGCATTTAAGTATTTGGGACCTGTTAAATACGACTGATGGTGCCCAGTTCAGTAGATGTACGGATGTTATAGGTGAAGGCCATGTCATTATGTACTACTACCTATTAAAAAAATGAAGTAGTGTAGGTCGGGCATAGAGAAAATGGAAGTTTACAAAAAAATATTACAACTATTGTTTAATAGACAATCATCACATGTAGAGTTTGCATGATTTACCTTGCTGGTACTTTATCTAAATTAGAAGCAAATTGTTTGAAGATTACTTCTACCTAAATGGCAGAAAATGCACCTATCTTGGTGATGGATAGGACAGCTTGAGGGGATATGGAGGAGGCTGTTTTTATGATAGGTGTCGTTTAAACATTTTGCTACTAATTTATGGAAAGTATCATATTTTTCTTACTATTGAACTCCCTTTAAATTAAATCACACTCCAGGTTAAATTTCCTGGAGGTATAAATTTGTGGAGGATTTGATAATACTACCTTTAATGATGTAAGGTAGAATAGTGTGGATAGAGATCTAATGTTAGTGTTTCTCTGCAGCAGGTATATTATACTCATATACATTTGCAGCAGGCAATTTATATGCATTCTATGCAGCACACACATAATCACATCACTGCTGAATGCGCAGTACATGCACATTAAGCTCTGCTATGCATGCACGCTGCTCTGCTACATGCATACAAACAGCTCAGTTACACACAGCGGTCTTACATACACACATCTCTGTTACATACATACACACACCTCCGCAGCATACACACAGCTCAGCTACATACAAACACACAACTCTCCTACAGTCACAAACATAGCTTTCCTATCTACACACATCTCTCATATATACACATACAGCTCCACTATGTACACTCAACACTGATATATATATATATATATATATATATATATACATATACATGCAAACGCCCATAAAAACAGACATACACGCAACAACTGTATATATTACCACATTTTGAAATTCCGTTCAGGAATGTGACTGATCACATGATGTGAAAGGTCCTTCAGCTAAACAGGAACGTTCAGTTTCCTTACAAGTCCCAGTATCTTTCTCTCCAGTACCACACCGATCAGATAGATCAGTGAAGGGCAAGCACAGAGAGAACAGTTCTCTCATTGATCAGGAAGGATGCTGTCAGCATTCTCCTCATTCTGAATACGCTGCCTCCGGACTGTAAGAATAATACATATTTTAGCAAGTTTTTTCATTGCTAAAAAGTACGTCTTATTGTCTAATAGATACTGGTGTTAAAAATTACATTTGTTTACAATGCATTTTTGCCATGTATGTTATAACGGGTCAAAACCAAGAGTTTTACCATGCTGAGTTTTTTTGTGGTGCCTTTAGGCACTGATAAATTGTCACACTCTTCCTATAATTTTAATATTCTTCCAGTAAACTTTATAAGCCTGACAGCCTTTCTAGAAGACATATTGAGATGCATTTAAGTATTTGGGACCTGTTAAATACGACTGATGGTGCCCAGTTCAGTAGATGTACGGATGTTATAGGTGAAGGCCATGTCATTATGTACTACTACCTATTAAAAAAATGAAGTAGTGTAGATCGGGCATAGAGAAAATGGAAGTTTACAAAAAAATATTACAACTATTGTTTAATAGACAATCATCACATGTAGAGTTTGCATGATTTACCTTGCTGGTATTTTATCTAAATTAGAAGCAAATTGTTTGAAGATTACTTCTACCTAAATGGCAGAAAATGCACCTATCTTGGTGATGGATAGGACAGCTTGAGGGGATATGGAGGAGGCTGTTTTTATGATAGGTGTCGTTTAAACATTTTGCTACTAATTTATGGAAAGTATCATATTTTTCTTACTATTGAACTCCCTTTAAATTAAATCACACTCCAGGTTAAATTTCCTGGAGGTATAAATTTGTGGAGGATTTGATAATACTACCTTTAATGATGTAAGGTAGAATAGTGTGGATAGAGATCTAATGTTAGTGTTTCTCTGCAGCAGGTATATTATACTCATATACATTTGCAGCAGGCAATTTATATGCATTCTATGCAGCACACACATAATCACATCACTGCTGAATGCACAGTACATGCACATTAAGCTCTGCTATGCATGCACGCTGCTCTGCTACATGCATACAAACAGCTCAGTTACACACAGCGGTCTTACATACACACATCTCTGTTACATACATACACACACCTCCGCAGCATACACACAGCTCAGCTACATACAAACACACAACTCTCCTACAGTCACAAACATAGCTTTCCTATCTACACACATCTCTCATATATACACATACAGCTCCACTATGTACACTCAACACTGATATATATATATATATATATATATATATATATATATATATATACATATACATGCAAACGCCCATAAAAACAGACATACACGCAACAACTGTATATATTACCACATTTTGAAATTCCGTTCAGGAATGTGACTGATCACATGATGTGAAAGGTCCTTCAGCTAAACAGGAACGTTCAGTTTCCTTACAAGTCCCAGTATCTTTCTCTCCAGTACCACACCGATCAGATAGATCAGTGAAGGGCAAGCACAGAGAGAACAGTTCTCTCATTGATCAGGAAGGATGCTGTCAGCATTCTCCTCATTCTGAATACGCTGCCTCCGGACTGTAAGAATAATACATATTTTAGCAAGTTTTTTCATTGCTAAAAAGTACGTCTTATTGTCTAATAGATACTGGTGTTAAAAATTACATTTGTTTACAATGCATTTTTGCCATGTATGTTATAACGGGTCAAAACCAAGAGTTTTACCATGCTGAGTTTTTTTGTGGTGCCTTTAGGCACTGATAAATTGTCACACTCTTCCTATAATTTTAATATTCTTCCAGTAAACTTTATAAGCCTGACAGCCTTTCTAGAAGACATATTGAGATGCATTTAAGTATTTGGGACCTGTTAAATATGACTGATGGTGCCCAGTTCAGTAGATGTACGGATGTTATAGGTGAAGGCCATGTCATTATGTACTACTACCTATTAAAAAAATGAAGTAGTGTAGGTCGGGCATAGAGAAAATGGAAGTTTACAAAAAAATATTACAACTATTGTTTAATAGACAATCATCACATGTAGAGTTTGCATGATTTACCTTGCTGGTACTTTATCTAAATTAGAAGCAAATTGTTTGAAGATTACTTCTACCTAAATGGCAGAAAATGCACCTATCTTGGTGATGGATAGGACAGCTTGAGGGGATATGGAGGAGGCTGTTTTTATGATAGGTGTCGTTTAAACATTTTGCTACTAATTTATGGAAAGTATCATATTTTTCTTACTATTGAACTCCCTTTAAATTAAATCACACTCCAGGTTAAATTTCCTGGAGGTATAAATTTGTGGAGGATTTGATAATACTACCTTTAATGATGTAAGGTAGAATAGTGTGGATAGAGATCTAATGTTAGTGTTTCTCTGCAGCAGGTATATTATACTCATATACATTTGCAGCAGGCAATTTATATGCATTCTATGCAGCACACACATAATCACATCACTGCTGAATGCGCAGTACATGCACATTAAGCTCTGCTATGCATGCACGCTGCTCTGCTACATGCATACAAACAGCTCAGTTACACACAGCGGTCTTACATACACACATCTCTGTTACATACATACACACACCTCCGCAGCATACACACAGCTCAGCTACATACAAACACACAACTCTCCTACAGTCACAAACATAGCTTTCCTATCTACACACATCTCTCATATATACACATACAGCTCCACTATGTACACTCAACACTGATATATATATATATATATATATACATATACATGCAAACGCCCATAAAAACAGACATACACGCAACAACTGTATATATTACCACATTTTGAAATTCCGTTCAGGACTGTGACTGATCACATGATGTGAAAGGTCCTTCAGCTAAACAGGAACGTTCAGTTTCCTTACAAGTCCCAGTATCTTTCTCTCCAGTACCACACCGATCAGATAGATCAGTGAAGGGCAAGCACAGAGAGAACAGTTCTCTCATTGATCAGGAAGGATGCTGTCAGCATTCTCCTCATTCTGAATACGCTGCCTCCGGACTGTAAGAATAATACATATTTTAGCAAGTTTTTTCATTGCTAAAAAGTACGTCTTATTGTCTAATAGATACTGGTGTTAAAAATTACATTTGTTTACAATGCATTTTTGCCATGTATGTTATAACGGGTCAAAACCAAGAGTTTTACCATGCTGAGTTTTTTTGTGGTGCCTTTAGGCACTGATAAATTGTCACACTCTTCCTATAATTTTAATATTCTTCCAGTAAACTTTATAAGCCTGACAGCCTTTCTAGAAGACATATTGAGATGCATTTAAGTATTTGGGACCTGTTAAATACGACTGATGGTGCCCAGTTCAGTAGATGTACGGATGTTATAGGTGAAGGCCATGTCATTATGTACTACTACCTATTAAAAAAATGAAGTAGTGTAGATCGGGCATAGAGAAAATGGAAGTTTACAAAAAAATATTACAACTATTGTTTAATAGACAATCATCACATGTAGAGTTTGCATGATTTACCTTGCTGGTATTTTATCTAAATTAGAAGCAAATTGTTTGAAGATTACTTCTACCTAAATGGCAGAAAATGCACCTATCTTGGTGATGGATAGGACAGCTTGAGGGGATATGGAGGAGGCTGTTTTTATGATAGGTGTCGTTTAAACATTTTGCTACTAATTTATGGAAAGTATCATATTTTTCTTACTATTGAACTCCCTTTAAATTAAATCACACTCCAGGTTAAATTTCCTGGAGGTATAAATTTGTGGAGGATTTGATAATACTACCTTTAATGATGTAAGGTAGAATAGTGTGGATAGAGATCTAATGTTAGTGTTTCTCTGCAGCAGGTATATTATACTCATATACATTTGCAGCAGGCAATTTATATGCATTCTATGCAGCACACACATAATCACATCACTGCTGAATGCACAGTACATGCACATTAAGCTCTGCTATGCATGCACGCTGCTCTGCTACATGCATACAAACAGCTCAGTTACACACAGCGGTCTTACATACACACATCTCTGTTACATACATACACACACCTCCGCAGCATACACACAGCTCAGCTACATACAAACACACAACTCTCCTACAGTCACAAACATAGCTTTCCTATCTACACACATCTCTCATATATACACATACAGCTCCACTATGTACACTCAACACTGATATATATATATATATATATATATATATATATATATATATATATATATACATATACATGCAAACGCCCATAAAAACAGACATACACGCAACAACTGTATATATTACCACATTTTGAAATTCCGTTCAGGAATGTGACTGATCACATGATGTGAAAGGTCCTTCAGCTAAACAGGAACGTTCAGTTTCCTTACAAGTCCCAGTATCTTTCTCTCCAGTACCACACCGATCAGATAGATCAGTGAAGGGCAAGCACAGAGAGAACAGTTCTCTCATTGATCAGGAAGGATGCTGTCAGCATTCTCCTCATTCTGAATACGCTGCCTCCGGACTGTAAGAATAATACATATTTTAGCAAGTTTTTTCATTGCTAAAAAGTACGTCTTATTGTCTAATAGATACTGGTGTTAAAAATTACATTTGTTTACAATGCATTTTTGCCATGTATGTTATAACGGGTCAAAACCAAGAGTTTTACCATGCTGAGTTTTTTTGTGGTGCCTTTAGGCACTGATAAATTGTCACACTCTTCCTATAATTTTAATATTCTTCCAGTAAACTTTATAAGCCTGACAGCCTTTCTAGAAGACATATTGAGATGCATTTAAGTATTTGGGACCTGTTAAATATGACTGATGGTGCCCAGTTCAGTAGATGTACGGATGTTATAGGTGAAGGCCATGTCATTATGTACTACTACCTATTAAAAAAATGAAGTAGTGTAGGTCGGGCATAGAGAAAATGGAAGTTTACAAAAAAATATTACAACTATTGTTTAATAGACAATCATCACATGTAGAGTTTGCATGATTTACCTTGCTGGTACTTTATCTAAATTAGAAGCAAATTGTTTGAAGATTACTTCTACCTAAATGGCAGAAAATGCACCTATCTTGGTGATGGATAGGACAGCTTGAGGGGATATGGAGGAGGCTGTTTTTATGATAGGTGTCGTTTAAACATTTTGCTACTAATTTATGGAAAGTATCATATTTTTCTTACTATTGAACTCCCTTTAAATTAAATCACACTCCAGGTTAAATTTCCTGGAGGTATAAATTTGTGGAGGATTTGATAATACTACCTTTAATGATGTAAGGTAGAATAGTGTGGATAGAGATCTAATGTTAGTGTTTCTCTGCAGCAGGTATATTATACTCATATACATTTGCAGCAGGCAATTTATATGCATTCTATGCAGCACACACATAATCACATCACTGCTGAATGCGCAGTACATGCACATTAAGCTCTGCTATGCATGCACGCTGCTCTGCTACATGCATACAAACAGCTCAGTTACACACAGCGGTCTTACATACACACATCTCTGTTACATACATACACACACCTCCGCAGCATACACACAGCTCAGCTACATACAAACACACAACTCTCCTACAGTCACAAACATAGCTTTCCTATCTACACACATCTCTCATATATACACATACAGCTCCACTATGTACACTCAACACTGATATATATATATATATATATATACATATACATGCAAACGCCCATAAAAACAGACATACACGCAACAACTGTATATATTACCACATTTTGAAATTCCGTTCAGGAATGTGACTGATCACATGATGTGAAAGGTCCTTCAGCTAAACAGGAACGTTCAGTTTCCTTACAAGTCCCAGTATCTTTCTCTCCAGTACCACACCGATCAGATAGATCAGTGAAGGGCAAGCACAGAGAGAACAGTTCTCTCATTGATCAGGAAGGATGCTGTCAGCATTCTCCTCATTCTGAATACGCTGCCTCCGGACTGTAAGAATAATACATATTTTAGCAAGTTTTTTCATTGCTAAAAAGTACGTCTTATTGTCTAATAGATACTGGTGTTAAAAATTACATTTGTTTACAATGCATTTTTGCCATGTATGTTATAACGGGTCAAAACCAAGAGTTTTACCATGCTGAGTTTTTTTGTGGTGCCTTTAGGCACTGATAAATTGTCACACTCTTCCTATAATTTTAATATTCTTCCAGTAAACTTTATAAGCCTGACAGCCTTTCTAGAAGACATATTGAGATGCATTTAAGTATTTGGGACCTGTTAAATACGACTGATGGTGCCCAGTTCAGTAGATGTACGGATGTTATAGGTGAAGGCCATGTCATTATGTACTACTACCTATTAAAAAAATGAAGTAGTGTAGATCGGGCATAGAGAAAATGGAAGTTTACAAAAAAATATTACAACTATTGTTTAATAGACAATCATCACATGTAGAGTTTGCATGATTTACCTTGCTGGTATTTTATCTAAATTAGAAGCAAATTGTTTGAAGATTACTTCTACCTAAATGGCAGAAAATGCACCTATCTTGGTGATGGATAGGACAGCTTGAGGGGATATGGAGGAGGCTGTTTTTATGATAGGTGTCGTTTAAACATTTTGCTACTAATTTATGGAAAGTATCATATTTTTCTTACTATTGAACTCCCTTTAAATTAAATCACACTCCAGGTTAAATTTCCTGGAGGTATAAATTTGTGGAGGATTTGATAATACTACCTTTAATGATGTAAGGTAGAATAGTGTGGATAGAGATCTAATGTTAGTGTTTCTCTGCAGCAGGTATATTATACTCATATACATTTGCAGCAGGCAATTTATATGCATTCTATGCAGCACACACATAATCACATCACTGCTGAATGCACAGTACATGCACATTAAGCTCTGCTATGCATGCACGCTGCTCTGCTACATGCATACAAACAGCTCAGTTACACACAGCGGTCTTACATACACACATCTCTGTTACATACATACACACACCTCCGCAGCATACACACAGCTCAGCTACATACAAACACACAACTCTCCTACAGTCACAAACATAGCTTTCCTATCTACACACATCTCTCATATATACACATACAGCTCCACTATGTACACTCAACACTGATATATATATATATATATATATATATATATATATATATATATATATATATATACATATACATGCAAACGCCCATAAAAACAGACATACACGCAACAACTGTATATATTACCACATTTTGAAATTCCGTTCAGGAATGTGACTGATCACATGATGTGAAAGGTCCTTCAGCTAAACAGGAACGTTCAGTTTCCTTACAAGTCCCAGTATCTTTCTCTCCAGTACCACACCGATCAGATAGATCAGTGAAGGGCAAGCACAGAGAGAACAGTTCTCTCATTGATCAGGAAGGATGCTGTCAGCATTCTCCTCATTCTGAATACGCTGCCTCCGGACTGTAAGAATAATACATATTTTAGCAAGTTTTTTCATTGCTAAAAAGTACGTCTTATTGTCTAATAGATACTGGTGTTAAAAATTACATTTGTTTACAATGCATTTTTGCCATGTATGTTATAACGGGTCAAAACCAAGAGTTTTACCATGCTGAGTTTTTTTGTGGTGCCTTTAGGCACTGATAAATTGTCACACTCTTCCTATAATTTTAATATTCTTCCAGTAAACTTTATAAGCCTGACAGCCTTTCTAGAAGACATATTGAGATGCATTTAAGTATTTGGGACCTGTTAAATATGACTGATGGTGCCCAGTTCAGTAGATGTACGGATGTTATAGGTGAAGGCCATGTCATTATGTACTACTACCTATTAAAAAAATGAAGTAGTGTAGGTCGGGCATAGAGAAAATGGAAGTTTACAAAAAAATATTACAACTATTGTTTAATAGACAATCATCACATGTAGAGTTTGCATGATTTACCTTGCTGGTACTTTATCTAAATTAGAAGCAAATTGTTTGAAGATTACTTCTACCTAAATGGCAGAAAATGCACCTATCTTGGTGATGGATAGGACAGCTTGAGGGGATATGGAGGAGGCTGTTTTTATGATAGGTGTCGTTTAAACATTTTGCTACTAATTTATGGAAAGTATCATATTTTTCTTACTATTGAACTCCCTTTAAATTAAATCACACTCCAGGTTAAATTTCCTGGAGGTATAAATTTGTGGAGGATTTGATAATACTACCTTTAATGATGTAAGGTAGAATAGTGTGGATAGAGATCTAATGTTAGTGTTTCTCTGCAGCAGGTATATTATACTCATATACATTTGCAGCAGGCAATTTATATGCATTCTATGCAGCACACACATAATCACATCACTGCTGAATGCGCAGTACATGCACATTAAGCTCTGCTATGCATGCACGCTGCTCTGCTACATGCATACAAACAGCTCAGTTACACACAGCGGTCTTACATACACACATCTCTGTTACATACATACACACACCTCCGCAGCATACACACAGCTCAGCTACATACAAACACACAACTCTCCTACAGTCACAAACATAGCTTTCCTATCTACACACATCTCTCATATATACACATACAGCTCCACTATGTACACTCAACACTGATATATATATATATATACATATACATGCAAACGCCCATAAAAACAGACATACACGCAACAACTGTATATATTACCACATTTTGAAATTCCGTTCAGGAATGTGACTGATCACATGATGTGAAAGGTCCTTCAGCTAAACAGGAACGTTCAGTTTCCTTACAAGTCCCAGTATCTTTCTCTCCAGTACCACACCGATCAGATAGATCAGTGAAGGGCAAGCACAGAGAGAACAGTTCTCTCATTGATCAGGAAGGATGCTGTCAGCATTCTCCTCATTCTGAATACGCTGCCTCCGGACTGTAAGAATAATACATATTTTAGCAAGTTTTTTCATTGCTAAAAAGTACGTCTTATTGTCTAATAGATACTGGTGTTAAAAATTACATTTGTTTACAATGCATTTTTGCCATGTATGTTATAACGGGTCAAAACCAAGAGTTTTACCATGCTGAGTTTTTTTGTGGTGCCTTTAGGCACTGATAAATTGTCACACTCTTCCTATAATTTTAATATTCTTCCAGTAAACTTTATAAGCCTGACAGCCTTTCTAGAAGACATATTGAGATGCATTTAAGTATTTGGGACCTGTTAAATATGACTGATGGTGCCCAGTTCAGTAGATGTACGGATGTTATAGGTGAAGGCCATGTCATTATGTACTACTACCTATTAAAAAAATGAAGTAGTGTAGGTCGGGCATAGAGAAAATGGAAGTTTACAAAAAAATATTACAACTATTGTTTAATAGACAATCATCACATGTAGAGTTTGCATGATTTACCTTGCTGGTACTTTATCTAAATTAGAAGCAAATTGTTTGAAGATTACTTCTACCTAAATGGCAGAAAATGCACCTATCTTGGTGATGGATAGGACAGCTTGAGGGGATATGGAGGAGGCTGTTTTTATGATAGGTGTCGTTTAAACATTTTGCTACTAATTTATGGAAAGTATCATATTTTTCTTACTATTGAACTCCCTTTAAATTAAATCACACTCCAGGTTAAATTTCCTGGAGGTATAAATTTGTGGAGGATTTGATAATACTACCTTTAATGATGTAAGGTAGAATAGTGTGGATAGAGATCTAATGTTAGTGTTTCTCTGCAGCAGGTATATTATACTCATATACATTTGCAGCAGGCAATTTATATGCATTCTATGCAGCACACACATAATCACATCACTGCTGAATGCGCAGTACATGCACATTAAGCTCTGCTATGCATGCACGCTGCTCTGCTACATGCATACAAACAGCTCAGTTACACACAGCGGTCTTACATACACACATCTCTGTTACATACATACACACACCTCCGCAGCATACACACAGCTCAGCTACATACAAACACACAACTCTCCTACAGTCACAAACATAGCTTTCCTATCTACACACATCTCTCATATATACACATACAGCTCCACTATGTACACTCAACACTGATATATATATATATATATATATACATATACATGCAAACGCCCATAAAAACAGACATACACGCAACAACTGTATATATTACCACATTTTGAAATTCCGTTCAGGAATGTGACTGATCACATGATGTGAAAGGTCCTTCAGCTAAACAGGAACGTTCAGTTTCCTTACAAGTCCCAGTATCTTTCTCTCCAGTACCACACCGATCAGATAGATCAGTGAAGGGCAAGCACAGAGAGAACAGTTCTCTCATTGATCAGGAAGGATGCTGTCAGCATTCTCCTCATTCTGAATACGCTGCCTCCGGACTGTAAGAATAATACATATTTTAGCAAGTTTTTTCATTGCTAAAAAGTACGTCTTATTGTCTAATAGATACTGGTGTTAAAAATTACATTTGTTTACAATGCATTTTTGCCATGTATGTTATAACGGGTCAAAACCAAGAGTTTTACCATGCTGAGTTTTTTTGTGGTGCCTTTAGGCACTGATAAATTGTCACACTCTTCCTATAATTTTAATATTCTTCCAGTAAACTTTATAAGCCTGACAGCCTTTCTAGAAGACATATTGAGATGCATTTAAGTATTTGGGACCTGTTAAATACGACTGATGGTGCCCAGTTCAGTAGATGTACGGATGTTATAGGTGAAGGCCATGTCATTATGTACTACTACCTATTAAAAAAATGAAGTAGTGTAGGTCGGGCATAGAGAAAATGGAAGTTTACAAAAAAATATTACAACTATTGTTTAATAGACAATCATCACATGTAGAGTTTGCATGATTTACCTTGCTGGTACTTTATCTAAATTAGAAGCAAATTGTTTGAAGATTACTTCTACCTAAATGGCAGAAAATGCACCTATCTTGGTGATGGATAGGACAGCTTGAGGGGATATGGAGGAGGCTGTTTTTATGATAGGTGTCGTTTAAACATTTTGCTACTAATTTATGGAAAGTATCATATTTTTCTTACTATTGAACTCCCTTTAAATTAAATCACACTCCAGGTTAAATTTCCTGGAGGTATAAATTTGTGGAGGATTTGATAATACTACCTTTAATGATGTAAGGTAGAATAGTGTGGATAGAGATCTAATGTTAGTGTTTCTCTGCAGCAGGTATATTATACTCATATACATTTGCAGCAGGCAATTTATATGCATTCTATGCAGCACACACATAATCACATCACTGCTGAATGCGCAGTACATGCACATTAAGCTCTGCTATGCATGCACGCTGCTCTGCTACATGCATACAAACAGCTCAGTTACACACAGCGGTCTTACATACACACATCTCTGTTACATACATACACACACCTCCGCAGCATACACACAGCTCAGCTACATACAAACACACAACTCTCCTACAGTCACAAACATAGCTTTCCTATCTACACACATCTCTCATATATACACATACAGCTCCACTATGTACACTCAACACTGATATATATATATATATATATACATATACATGCAAACGCCCATAAAAACAGACATACACGCAACAACTGTATATATTACCACATTTTGAAATTCCGTTCAGGAATGTGACTGATCACATGATGTGAAAGGTCCTTCAGCTAAACAGGAACGTTCAGTTTCCTTACAAGTCCCAGTATCTTTCTCTCCAGTACCACACCGATCAGATAGATCAGTGAAGGGCAAGCACAGAGAGAACAGTTCTCTCATTGATCAGGAAGGATGCTGTCAGCATTCTCCTCATTCTGAATACGCTGCCTCCGGACTGTAAGAATAATACATATTTTAGCAAGTTTTTTCATTGCTAAAAAGTACGTCTTATTGTCTAATAGATACTGGTGTTAAAAATTACATTTGTTTACAATGCATTTTTGCCATGTATGTTATAACGGGTCAAAACCAAGAGTTTTACCATGCTGAATTTTTTTGTGGTGCCTTTAGGCACTGATAAATTGTCACACTCTTCCTATAATTTTAATATTCTTCCAGTAAACTTTATAAGCCTGACAGCCTTTCTAGAAGACATATTGAGATGCATTTAAGTATTTGGGACCTGTTAAATACGACTGATGGTGCCCAGTTCAGTAGATGTACGGATGTTATAGGTGAAGGCCATGTCATTATGTACTACTACCTATTAAAAAAATGAAGTAGTGTAGGTCGGGCATAGAGAAAATGGAAGTTTACAAAAAAATATTACAACTATTGTTTAATAGACAATCATCACATGTAGAGTTTGCATGATTTACCTTGCTGGTACTTTATCTAAATTAGAAGCAAATTGTTTGAAGATTACTTCTACCTAAATGGCAGAAAATGCACCTATCTTGGTGATGGATAGGACAGCTTGAGGGGATATGGAGGAGGCTGTTTTTATGATAGGTGTCGTTTAAACATTTTGCTACTAATTTATGGAAAGTATCATATTTTTCTTACTATTGAACTCCCTTTAAATTAAATCACACTCCAGGTTAAATTTCCTGGAGGTATAAATTTGTGGAGGATTTGATAATACTACCTTTAATGATGTAAGGTAGAATAGTGTGGATAGAGATCTAATGTTAGTGTTTCTCTGCAGCAGGTATATTATACTCATATACATTTGCAGCAGGCAATTTATATGCATTCTATGCAGCACACACATAATCACATCACTGCTGAATGCGCAGTACATGCACATTAAGCTCTGCTATGCATGCACGCTGCTCTGCTACATGCATACAAACAGCTCAGTTACACACAGCGGTCTTACATACACACATCTCTGTTACATACATACACACACCTCCGCAGCATACACACAGCTCAGCTACATACAAACACACAACTCTCCTACAGTCACAAACATAGCTTTCCTATCTACACACATCTCTCATATATACACATACAGCTCCACTATGTACACTCAACACTGATATATATATATATATATATATATATATACATATACATGCAAACGCCCATAAAAACAGACATACACGCAACAACTGTATATATTACCACATTTTGAAATTCCGTTCAGGAATGTGACTGATCACATGATGTGAAAGGTCCTTCAGCTAAACAGGAACGTTCAGTTTCCTTACAAGTCCCAGTATCTTTCTCTCCAGTACCACACCGATCAGATAGATCAGTGAAGGGCAAGCACAGAGAGAACAGTTCTCTCATTGATCAGGAAGGATGCTGTCAGCATTCTCCTCATTCTGAATACGCTGCCTCCGGACTGTAAGAATAATACATATTTTAGCAAGTTTTTTCATTGCTAAAAAGTACGTCTTATTGTCTAATAGATACTGGTGTTAAAAATTACATTTGTTTACAATGCATTTTTGCCATGTATGTTATAACGGGTCAAAACCAAGAGTTTTACCATGCTGAGTTTTTTTGTGGTGCCTTTAGGCACTGATAAATTGTCACACTCTTCCTATAATTTTAATATTCTTCCAGTAAACTTTATAAGCCTGACAGCCTTTCTAGAAGACATATTGAGATGCATTTAAGTATTTGGGACCTGTTAAATACGACTGATGGTGCCCAGTTCAGTAGATGTACGGATGTTATAGGTGAAGGCCATGTCATTATGTACTACTACCTATTAAAAAAATGAAGTAGTGTAGGTCGGGCATAGAGAAAATGGAAGTTTACAAAAAAATATTACAACTATTGTTTAATAGACAATCATCACATGTAGAGTTTGCATGATTTACCTTGCTGGTACTTTATCTAAATTAGAAGCAAATTGTTTGAAGATTACTTCTACCTAAATGGCAGAAAATGCACCTATCTTGGTGATGGATAGGACAGCTTGAGGGGATATGGAGGAGGCTGTTTTTATGATAGGTGTCGTTTAAACATTTTGCTACTAATTTATGGAAAGTATCATATTTTTCTTACTATTGAACTCCCTTTAAATTAAATCACACTCCAGGTTAAATTTCCTGGAGGTATAAATTTGTGGAGGATTTGATAATACTACCTTTAATGATGTAAGGTAGAATAGTGTGGATAGAGATCTAATGTTAGTGTTTCTCTGCAGCAGGTATATTATACTCATATACATTTGCAGCAGGCAATTTATATGCATTCTATGCAGCACACACATAATCACATCACTGCTGAATGCGCAGTACATGCACATTAAGCTCTGCTATGCATGCACGCTGCTCTGCTACATGCATACAAACAGCTCAGTTACACACAGCGGTCTTACATACACACATCTCTATTACATACATACACACACCTCCGCAGCATACACACAGCTCAGCTACATACAAACACACAACTCTCCTACAGTCACAAACATAGCTTTCCTATCTACACACATCTCTCATATATACACATACAGCTCCACTATGTACACTCAACACTGATATATATATATATATATATATATATATACATATACATGCAAACGCCCATAAAAACAGACATACACGCAACAACTGTATATATTACCACATTTTGAAATTCCATTCAGGAATGTGACTGATCACATGATGTGAAAGGTCCTTCAGCTAAACAGGAACGTTCAGTTTCCTTACAAGTCCCAGTATCTTTCTCTCCAGTACCACACCGATCAGATAGATCAGTGAAGGGCAAGCACAGAGAGAACAGTTCTCTCATTGATCAGGAAGGATGCTGTCAGCATTCTCCTCATTCTGAATACGCTGCCTCCGGACTGTAAGAATAATACATATTTTAGCAAGTTTTTTCATTGCTAAAAAGTACGTCTTATTGTCTAATAGATACTGGTGTTAAAAATTACATTTGTTTACAATGCATTTTTGCCATGTATGTTATAACGGGTCAAAACCAAGAGTTTTACCATGCTGAGTTTTTTTGTGGTGCCTTTAGGCACTGATAAATTGTCACACTCTTCCTATAATTTTAATATTCTTCCAGTAAACTTTATAAGCCTGACAGCCTTTCTAGAAGACATATTGAGATGCATTTAAGTATTTGGGACCTGTTAAATACGACTGATGGTGCCCAGTTCAGTAGATGTACGGATGTTATAGGTGAAGGCCATGTCATTATGTACTACTACCTATTAAAAAAATGAAGTAGTGTAGATCGGGCATAGAGAAAATGGAAGTTTACAAAAAAATATTACAACTATTGTTTAATAGACAATCATCACATGTAGAGTTTGCATGATTTACCTTGCTGGTATTTTATCTAAATTAGAAGCAAATTGTTTGAAGATTACTTCTACCTAAATGGCAGAAAATGCACCTATCTTGGTGATGGATAGGACAGCTTGAGGGGATATGGAGGAGGCTGTTTTTATGATAGGTGTCGTTTAAACATTTTGCTACTAATTTATGGAAAGTATCATATTTTTCTTACTATTGAACTCCCTTTAAATTAAATCACACTCCAGGTTAAATTTCCTGGAGGTATAAATTTGTGGAGGATTTGATAATACTACCTTTAATGATGTAAGGTAGAATAGTGTGGATAGAGATCTAATGTTAGTGTTTCTCTGCAGCAGGTATATTATACTCATATACATTTGCAGCAGGCAATTTATATGCATTCTATGCAGCACACACATAATCACATCACTGCTGAATGCACAGTACATGCACATTAAGCTCTGCTATGCATGCACGCTACTCTGCTACATGCATACAAACAGCTCAGTTACACACAGCGGTCTTACATACACACATCTCTGTTACATACATACACACACCTCCGCAGCATACACACAGCTCAGCTACATACAAACACACAACTCTCCTACAGTCACAAACATAGCTTTCCTATCTACACACATCTCTCATATATACACATACAGCTCCACTATGTACACTCAACACTGATATATATATATATATATATATATATATATATATATACATATACATGCAAACGCCCATAAAAACAGACATACACGCAACAACTGTATATATTACCACATTTTGAAATTCCGTTCAGGAATGTGACTGATCACATGATGTGAAAGGTCCTTCAGCTAAACAGGAACGTTCAGTTTCCTTACAAGTCCCAGTATCTTTCTCTCCAGTACCACACCGATCAGATAGATCAGTGAAGGGCAAGCACAGAGAGAACAGTTCTCTCATTGATCAGGAAGGATGCTGTCAGCATTCTCCTCATTCTGAATACGCTGCCTCCGGACTGTAAGAATAATACATATTTTAGCAAGTTTTTTCATTGCTAAAAAGTACGTCTTATTGTCTAATAGATACTGGTGTTAAAAATTACATTTGTTTACAATGCATTTTTGCCATGTATGTTATAACGGGTCAAAACCAAGAGTTTTACCATGCTGAGTTTTTTTGTGGTGCCTTTAGGCACTGATAAATTGTCACACTCTTCCTATAATTTTAATATTCTTCCAGTAAACTTTATAAGCCTGACAGCCTTTCTAGAAGACATATTGAGATGCATTTAAGTATTTGGGACCTGTTAAATACGACTGATGGTGCCCAGTTCAGTAGATGTACGGATGTTATAGGTGAAGGCCATGTCATTATGTACTACTACCTATTAAAAAAATGAAGTAGTGTAGGTCGGGCATAGAGAAAATGGAAGTTTACAAAAAAATATTACAACTATTGTTTAATAGACAATCATCACATGTAGAGTTTGCATGATTTACCTTGCTGGTACTTTATCTAAATTAGAAGCAAATTGTTTGAAGATTACTTCTACCTAAATGGCAGAAAATGCACCTATCTTGGTGATGGATAGGACAGCTTGAGGGGATATGGAGGAGGCTGTTTTTATGATAGGTGTCGTTTAAACATTTTGCTACTAATTTATGGAAAGTATCATATTTTTCTTACTATTGAACTCCCTTTAAATTAAATCACACTCCAGGTTAAATTTCCTGGAGGTATAAATTTGTGGAGGATTTGATAATACTACCTTTAATGATGTAAGGTAGAATAGTGTGGATAGAGATCTAATGTTAGTGTTTCTCTGCAGCAGGTATATTATACTCATATACATTTGCAGCAGGCAATTTATATGCATTCTATGCAGCACACACATAATCACATCACTGCTGAATGCGCAGTACATGCACATTAAGCTCTGCTATGCATGCACGCTGCTCTGCTACATGCATACAAACAGCTCAGTTACACACAGCGGTCTTACATACACACATCTCTGTTACATACATACACACACCTCCGCAGCATACACACAGCTCAGCTACATACAAACACACAACTCTCCTACAGTCACAAACATAGCTTTCCTATCTACACACATCTCTCATATATACACATACAGCTCCACTATGTACACTCAACACTGATATATATATATATATATATACATATACATGCAAACGCCCATAAAAACAGACATACACGCAACAACTGTATATATTACCACATTTTGAAATTCCGTTCAGGAATGTGACTGATCACATGATGTGAAAGGTCCTTCAGCTAAACAGGAACGTTCAGTTTCCTTACAAGTCCCAGTATCTTTCTCTCCAGTACCACACCGATCAGATAGATCAGTGAAGGGCAAGCACAGAGAGAACAGTTCTCTCATTGATCAGGAAGGATGCTGTCAGCATTCTCCTCATTCTGAATACGCTGCCTCCGGACTGTAAGAATAATACATATTTTAGCAAGTTTTTTCATTGCTAAAAAGTACGTCTTATTGTCTAATAGATACTGGTGTTAAAAATTACATTTGTTTACAATGCATTTTTGCCATGTATGTTATAACGGGTCAAAACCAAGAGTTTTACCATGCTGAGTTTTTTTGTGGTGCCTTTAGGCACTGATAAATTGTCACACTCTTCCTATAATTTTAATATTCTTCCAGTAAACTTTATAAGCCTGACAGCCTTTCTAGAAGACATATTGAGATGCATTTAAGTATTTGGGACCTGTTAAATACGACTGATGGTGCCCAGTTCAGTAGATGTACGGATGTTATAGGTGAAGGCCATGTCATTATGTACTACTACCTATTAAAAAAATGAAGTAGTGTAGGTCGGGCATAGAGAAAATGGAAGTTTACAAAAAAATATTACAACTATTGTTTAATAGACAATCATCACATGTAGAGTTTGCATGATTTACCTTGCTGGTACTTTATCTAAATTAGAAGCAAATTGTTTGAAGATTACTTCTACCTAAATGGCAGAAAATGCACCTATCTTGGTGATGGATAGGACAGCTTGAGGGGATATGGAGGAGGCTGTTTTTATGATAGGTGTCGTTTAAACATTTTGCTACTAATTTATGGAAAGTATCATATTTTTCTTACTATTGAACTCCCTTTAAATTAAATCACACTCCAGGTTAAATTTCCTGGAGGTATAAATTTGTGGAGGATTTGATAATACTACCTTTAATGATGTAAGGTAGAATAGTGTGGATAGAGATCTAATGTTAGTGTTTCTCTGCAGCAGGTATATTATACTCATATACATTTGCAGCAGGCAATTTATATGCATTCTATGCAGCACACACATAATCACATCACTGCTGAATGCGCAGTACATGCACATTAAGCTCTGCTATGCATGCACGCTGCTCTGCTACATGCATACAAACAGCTCAGTTACACACAGCGGTCTTACATACACACATCTCTGTTACATACATACACACACCTCCGCAGCATACACACAGCTCAGCTACATACAAACACACAACTCTCCTACAGTCACAAACATAGCTTTCCTATCTACACACATCTCTCATATATACACATACAGCTCCACTATGTACACTCAACACTGATATATATATATATATATATATATATATACATATACATGCAAACGCCCATAAAAACAGACATACACGCAACAACTGTATATATTACCACATTTTGAAATTCCGTTCAGGAATGTGACTGATCACATGATGTGAAAGGTCCTTCAGCTAAACAGGAACGTTCAGTTTCCTTACAAGTCCCAGTATCTTTCTCTCCAGTACCACACCGATCAGATAGATCAGTGAAGGGCAAGCACAGAGAGAACAGTTCTCTCATTGATCAGGAAGGATGCTGTCAGCATTCTCCTCATTCTGAATACGCTGCCTCCGGACTGTAAGAATAATACATATTTTAGCAAGTTTTTTCATTGCTAAAAAGTACGTCTTATTGTCTAATAGATACTGGTGTTAAAAATTACATTTGTTTACAATGCATTTTTGCCATGTATGTTATAACGGGTCAAAACCAAGAGTTTTACCATGCTGAGTTTTTTTGTGGTGCCTTTAGGCACTGATAAATTGTCACACTCTTCCTATAATTTTAATATTCTTCCAGTAAACTTTATAAGCCTGACAGCCTTTCTAGAAGACATATTGAGATGCATTTAAGTATTTGGGACCTGTTAAATACGACTGATGGTGCCCAGTTCAGTAGATGTGCGGATGTTATAGGTGAAGGCCATGTCATTATGTACTACTACCTATTAAAAAAATGAAGTAGTGTAGGTCGGGCATAGAGAAAATGGAAGTTTACAAAAAAATATTACAACTATTGTTTAATAGACAATCATCACATGTAGAGTTTGCATGATTTACCTTGCTGGTACTTTATCTAAATTAGAAGCAAATTGTTTGAAGATTACTTCTACCTAAATGGCAGAAAATGCACCTATCTTGGTGATGGATAGTACAGCTTGAGGGGATATGGAGGAGGCTGTTTTTATGATAGGTGTCGTTTAAACATTTTGCTACTAATTTATGGAAAGTATCATATTTTTCTTACTATTGAACTCCCTTTAAATTAAATCACACTCCAGGTTAAATTTCCTGGAGGTATAAATTTGTGGAGGATTTGATAATACTACCTTTAATGATGTAAGGTAGAATAGTGTGGATAGAGATCTAATGTTAGTGTTTCTCTGCAGCAGGTATATTATACTCATATACATTTGCAGCAGGCAATTTATATGCATTCTATGCAGCACACACATAATCACATCACTGCTGAATGCGCAGTACATGCACATTAAGCTCTGCTATGCATGCACGCTGCTCTGCTACATGCATACAAACAGCTCAGTTACACACAGCGGTCTTACATACACACATCTCTGTTACATACATACACACACCTCCGCAGCATACACACAGCTCAGCTACATACAAACACACAACTCTCCTACAGTCACAAACATAGCTTTCCTATCTACACACATCTCTCATATATACACATACAGCTCCACTATGTACACTCAACACTGATATATATATATATATATATATATATACATATACATGCAAACGCCCATAAAAACAGACATACACGCAACAACTGTATATATTACCACATTTTGAAATTCCGTTCAGGAATGTGACTGATCACATGATGTGAAAGGTCCTTCAGCTAAACAGGAACGTTCAGTTTCCTTACAAGTCCCAGTATCTTTCTCTCCAGTACCACACCGATCAGATAGATCAGTGAAGGGCAAGCACAGAGAGAACAGTTCTCTCATTGATCAGGAAGGATGCTGTCAGCATTCTCCTCATTCTGAATACGCTGCCTCCGGACTGTAAGAATAATACATATTTTAGCAAGTTTTTTCATTGCTAAAAAGTACGTCTTATTGTCTAATAGATACTGGTGTTAAAAATTACATTTGTTTACAATGCATTTTTGCCATGTATGTTATAACGGGTCAAAACCAAGAGTTTTACCATGCTGAGTTTTTTTGTGGTGCCTTTAGGCACTGATAAATTGTCACACTCTTCCTATAATTTTAATATTCTTCCAGTAAACTTTATAAGCCTGACAGCCTTTCTAGAAGACATATTGAGATGCATTTAAGTATTTGGGACCTGTTAAATACGACTGATGGTGCCCAGTTCAGTAGATGTACGGATGTTATAGGTGAAGGCCATGTCATTATGTACTACTACCTATTAAAAAAATGAAGTAGTGTAGGTCGGGCATAGAGAAAATGGAAGTTTACAAAAAAATATTACAACTATTGTTTAATAGACAATCATCACATGTAGAGTTTGCATGATTTACCTTGCTGGTACTTTATCTAAATTAGAAGCAAATTGTTTGAAGATTACTTCTACCTAAATGGCAGAAAATGCACCTATCTTGGTGATGGATAGGACAGCTTGAGGGGATATGGAGGAGGCTGTTTTTATGATAGGTGTCGTTTAAACATTTTGCTACTAATTTATGGAAAGTATCATATTTTTCTTACTATTGAACTCCCTTTAAATTAAATCACACTCCAGGTTAAATTTCCTGGAGGTATAAATTTGTGGAGGATTTGATAATACTACCTTTAATGATGTAAGGTAGAATAGTGTGGATAGAGATCTAATGTTAGTGTTTCTCTGCAGCAGGTATATTATACTCATATACATTTGCAGCAGGCAATTTATATGCATTCTATGCAGCACACACATAATCACATCACTGCTGAATGCGCAGTACATGCACATTAAGCTCTGCTATGCATGCACGCTGCTCTGCTACATGCATACAAACAGCTCAGTTATACACAGCGGTCTTACATACACACATCTCTATTACATACATACACACACCTCCGCAGCATACACACAGCTCAGCTACATACAAACACACAACTCTCCTACAGTCACAAACATAGCTTTCCTATCTACACACATCTCTCATATATACACATACAGCTCCACTATGTACACTCAACACTGATATATATATCTATATATATACATATACATGCAAACGCCCATAAAAACAGACATACACGCAACAACTGTATATATTACCACATTTTGAAATTCCGTTCAGGAATGTGACTGATCACATGATGTGAAAGGTCCTTCAGCTAAACAGGAACGTTCAGTTTCCTTACAAGTCCCAGTATCTTTCTCTCCAGTACCACACCGATCAGATAGATCAGTGAAGGGCAAGCACAGAGAGAACAGTTCTCTCATTGATCAGGAAGGATGCTGTCAGCATTCTCCTCATTCTGAATACGCTGCCTCCGGACTGTAAGAATAATACATATTTTAGCAAGTTTTTTCATTGCTAAAAAGTACGTCTTATTGTCTAATAGATACTGGTGTTAAAAATTACATTTGTTTACAATGCATTTTTGCCATGTATGTTATAACGGGTCAAAACCAAGAGTTTTACCATGCTGAGTTTTTTTGTGGTGCCTTTAGGCACTGATAAATTGTCACACTCTTCCTATAATTTTAATATTCTTCCAGTAAACTTTATAAGCCTGACAGCCTTTCTAGAAGACATATTGAGATGCATTTAAGTATTTGGGACCTGTTAAATACGACTGATGGTGCCCAGTTCAGTAGATGTACGGATGTTATAGGTGAAGGCCATGTCATTATGTACTACTACCTATTAAAAAAATGAAGTAGTGTAGGTCGGGCATAGAGAAAATGGAAGTTTACAAAAAAATATTACAACTATTGTTTAATAGACAATCATCACATGTAGAGTTTGCATGATTTACCTTGCTGGTACTTTATCTAAATTAGAAGCAAATTGTTTGAAGATTACTTCTACCTAAATGGCAGAAAATGCACCTATCTTGGTGATGGATAGGACAGCTTGAGGGGATATGGAGGAGGCTGTTTTTATGATAGGTGTCGTTTAAACATTTTGCTACTAATTTATGGAAAGTATCATATTTTTCTTACTATTGAACTCCCTTTAAATTAAATCACACTCCAGGTTAAATTTCCTGGAGGTATAAATTTGTGGAGGATTTGATAATACTACCTTTAATGATGTAAGGTAGAATAGTGTGGATAGAGATCTAATGTTAGTGTTTCTCTGCAGCAGGTATATTATACTCATATACATTTGCAGCAGGCAATTTATATGCATTCTATGCAGCACACACATAATCACATCACTGCTGAATGCGCAGTACATGCACATTAAGCTCTGCTATGCATGCACGCTGCTCTGCTACATGCATACAAACAGCTCAGTTACACACAGCGGTCTTACATACACACATCTCTGTTACATACATACACACACCTCCGCAGCATACACACAGCTCAGCTACATACAAACACACAACTCTCCTACAGTCACAAACATAGCTTTCCTATCTACACACATCTCTCATATATACACATACAGCTCCACTATGTACACTCAACACTGATATATATATATATATATATATATATACATATACATGCAAACGCCCATAAAAACAGACATACACGCAACAACTGTATATATTACCACATTTTGAAATTCCGTTCAGGAATGTGACTGATCACATGATGTGAAAGGTCCTTCAGCTAAACAGGAACGTTCAGTTTCCTTACAAGTCCCAGTATCTTTCTCTCCAGTACCACACCGATCAGATAGATCAGTGAAGGGCAAGCACAGAGAGAACAGTTCTCTCATTGATCAGGAAGGATGCTGTCAGCATTCTCCTCATTCTGAATACGCTGCCTCCGGACTGTAAGAATAATACATATTTTAGCAAGTTTTTTCATTGCTAAAAAGTACGTCTTATTGTCTAATAGATACTGGTGTTAAAAATTACATTTGTTTACAATGCATTTTTGCCATGTATGTTATAACGGGTCAAAACCAAGAGTTTTACCATGCTGAGTTTTTTTGTGGTGCCTTTAGGCACTGATAAATTGTCACACTCTTCCTATAATTTTAATATTCTTCCAGTAAACTTTATAAGCCTGACAGCCTTTCTAGAAGACATATTGAGATGCATTTAAGTATTTGGGACCTGTTAAATACGACTGATGGTGCCCAGTTCAGTAGATGTACGGATGTTATAGGTGAAGGCCATGTCATTATGTACTACTACCTATTAAAAAAATGAAGTAGTGTAGGTCGGGCATAGAGAAAATGGAAGTTTACAAAAAAATATTACAACTATTGTTTAATAGACAATCATCACATGTAGAGTTTGCATGATTTACCTTGCTGGTACTTTATCTAAATTAGAAGCAAATTGTTTGAAGATTACTTCTACCTAAATGGCAGAAAATGCACCTATCTTGGTGATGGATAGGACAGCTTGAGGGGATATGGAGGAGGCTGTTTTTATGATAGGTGTCGTTTAAACATTTTGCTACTAATTTATGGAAAGTATCATATTTTTCTTACTATTGAACTCCCTTTAAATTAAATCACACTCCAGGTTAAATTTCCTGGAGGTATAAATTTGTGGAGGATTTGATAATACTACCTTTAATGATGTAAGGTAGAATAGTGTGGATAGAGATCTAATGTTAGTGTTTCTCTGCAGCAGGTATATTATACTCATATACATTTGCAGCAGGCAATTTATATGCATTCTATGCAGCACACACATAATCACATCACTGCTGAATGCGCAGTACATGCACATTAAGCTCTGCTATGCATGCACGCTGCTCTGCTACATGCATACAAACAGCTCAGTTACACACAGCGGTCTTACATACACACATCTCTGTTACATACATACACACACCTCCGCAGCATACACACAGCTCAGCTACATGCAAACACACAACTCTCCTACAGTCACAAACATAGCTTTCCTATCTACACACATCTCTCATATATACACATATAGCTCCACTATGTACACTCAACACTGATATATATATATATATATATATATATATATATATATATACATATACATGCAAACGCCCATAAAAACAGACATACACGCAACAACTGTATATATTACCACATTTTGAAATTCCGTTCAGGAATGTGACTGATCACATGATGTGAAAGGTCCTTCAGCTAAACAGGAACGTTCAGTTTCCTTACAAGTCCCAGTATCTTTCTCTCCAGTACCACACCGATCAGATAGATCAGTGAAGGGCAAGCACAGAGAGAACAGTTCTCTCATTGATCAGGAAGGATGCTGTCAGCATTCTCCTCATTCTGAATACGCTGCCTCCGGACTGTAAGAATAATACATATTTTAGCAAGTTTTTTCATTGCTAAAAAGTACGTCTTATTGTCTAATAGATACTGGTGTTAAAAATTACATTTGTTTACAATGCATTTTTGCCATGTATGTTATAACGGGTCAAAACCAAGAGTTTTACCATGCTGAGTTTTTTTGTGGTGCCTTTAGGCACTGATAAATTGTCACACTCTTCCTATAATTTTAATATTCTTCCAGTAAACTTTATAAGCCTGACAGCCTTTCTAGAAGACATATTGAGATGCATTTAAGTATTTGGGACCTGTTAAATACGACTGATGGTGCCCAGTTCAGTAGATGTACGGATGTTATAGGTGAAGGCCATGTCATTATGTACTACTACCTATTAAAAAAATGAAGTAGTGTAGGTCGGGCATAGAGAAAATGGAAGTTTACAAAAAAATATTACAACTATTGTTTAATAGACAATCATCACATGTAGAGTTTGCATGATTTACCTTGCTGGTATTTTATCTAAATTAGAAGCAAATTGTTTGAAGATTACTTCTACCTAAATGGCAGAAAATGCACCTATCTTGGTGATGGATAGGACAGCTTGAGGGGATATGGAGGAGGCTGTTTTTATGATAGGTGTCGTTTAAACATTTTGCTACTAATTTATGGAAAGTATCATATTTTTCTTACTATTGAACTCCCTTTAAATTAAATCACACTCCAGGTTAAATTTCCTGGAGGTATAAATTTGTGGAGGATTTGATAATACTACCTTTAATGATGTAAGGTAGAATAGTGTGGATAGAGATCTAATGTTAGTGTTTCTCTGCAGCAGGTATATTATACTCATATACATTTGCAGCAGGCAATTTATATGCATTCTATGCAGCACACACATAATCACATCACTGCTGAATGCGCAGTACATGCACATTAAGCTCTGCTATGCATGCACGCTGCTCTGCTACATGCATACAAACAGCTCAGTTACACACAGCGGTCTTACATACACACATCTCTGTTACATACATACACACACCTCCGCAGCATACACACAGCTCAGCTACATACAAACACACAACTCTCCTACAGTCACAAACATAGCTTTCCTATCTACACACATCTCTCATATATACACATACAGCTCCACTATGTACACTCAACACTGATATATATATATATATATATATATATATATACATATACATGCAAACGCCCATAAAAACAGACATACACGCAACAACTGTATATATTACCACATTTTGAAATTCCGTTCAGGAATGTGACTGATCACATGATGTGAAAGGTCCTTCAGCTAAACAGGAACGTTCAGTTTCCTTACAAGTCCCAGTATCTTTCTCTCCAGTACCACACCGATCAGATAGATCAGTGAAGGGCAAGCACAGAGAGAACAGTTCTCTCATTGATCAGGAAGGATGCTGTCAGCATTCTCCTCATTCTGAATACGCTGCCTCCGGACTGTAAGAATAATACATATTTTAGCAAGTTTTTTCATTGCTAAAAAGTACGTCTTATTGTCTAATAGATACTGGTGTTAAAAATTACATTTGTTTACAATGCATTTTTGCCATGTATGTTATAACGGGTCAAAACCAAGAGTTTTACCATGCTGAGTTTTTTTGTGGTGCCTTTAGGCACTGATAAATTGTCACACTCTTCCTATAATTTTAATATTCTTCCAGTAAACTTTATAAGCCTGACAGCCTTTCTAGAAGACATATTGATATGCATTTAAGTATTTGGGACCTGTTAAATACGACTGATGGTGCCCAGTTCAGTAGATGTACGGATGTTATAGGTGAAGGCCATGTCATTATGTACTACTACCTATTAAAAAAATGAAGTAGTGTAGGTCGGGCATAGAGAAAATGGAAGTTTACAAAAAAATATTACAACTATTGTTTAATAGACAATCATCACATGTAGAGTTTGCATGATTTACCTTGCTGGTACTTTATCTAAATTAGAAGCAAATTGTTTGAAGATTACTTCTACCTAAATGGCAGAAAATGCACCTATCTTGGTGATGGATAGGACAGCTTGAGGGGATATGGAGGAGGCTGTTTTTATGATAGGTGTCGTTTAAACATTTTGCTACTAATTTATGGAAAGTATCATATTTTTCTTACTATTGAACTCCCTTTAAATTAAATCACACTCCAGGTTAAATTTCCTGGAGGTATAAATTTGTGGAGGATTTGATAATACTACCTTTAATGATGTAAGGTAGAATAGTGTGGATAGAGATCTAATGTTAGTGTTTCTCTGCAGCAGGTATATTATACTCATATACATTTGCAGCAGGCAATTTATATGCATTCTATGCAGCACACACATAATCACATCACTGCTGAATGCGCAGTACATGCACATTAAGCTCTGCTATGCATGCACGCTGCTCTGCTACATGCATACAAACAGCTCAGTTACACACAGCGGTCTTACATACACACATCTCTATTACATACATACACACACCTCCGCAGCATACACACAGCTCAGCTACATACAAACACACAACTCTCCTACAGTCACAAACATAGCTTTCCTATCTACACACATCTCTCATATATACACATACAGCTCCACTATGTACACTCAACACTGATATATATATATATATATATATATATATACATATACATGCAAACGCCCATAAAAACAGACATACACGCAACAACTGTATATATTACCACATTTTGAAATTCCATTCAGGAATGTGACTGATCACATGATGTGAAAGGTCCTTCAGCTAAACAGGAACGTTCAGTTTCCTTACAAGTCCCAGTATCTTTCTCTCCAGTACCACACCGATCAGATAGATCAGTGAAGGGCAAGCACAGAGAGAACAGTTCTCTCATTGATCAGGAAGGATGCTGTCAGCATTCTCCTCATTCTGAATACGCTGCCTCCGGACTGTAAGAATAATACATATTTTAGCAAGTTTTTTCATTGCTAAAAAGTACGTCTTATTGTCTAATAGATACTGGTGTTAAAAATTACATTTGTTTACAATGCATTTTTGCCATGTATGTTATAACGGGTCAAAACCAAGAGTTTTACCATGCTGAGTTTTTTTGTGGTGCCTTTAGGCACTGATAAATTGTCACACTCTTCCTATAATTTTAATATTCTTCCAGTAAACTTTATAAGCCTGACAGCCTTTCTAGAAGACATATTGAGATGCATTTAAGTATTTGGGACCTGTTAAATACGACTGATGGTGCCCAGTTCAGTAGATGTACGGATGTTATAGGTGAAGGCCATGTCATTATGTACTACTACCTATTAAAAAAATGAAGTAGTGTAGATCGGGCATAGAGAAAATGGAAGTTTACAAAAAAATATTACAACTATTGTTTAATAGACAATCATCACATGTAGAGTTTGCATGATTTACCTTGCTGGTATTTTATCTAAATTAGAAGCAAATTGTTTGAAGATTACTTCTACCTAAATGGCAGAAAATGCACCTATCTTGGTGATGGATAGGACAGCTTGAGGGGATATGGAGGAGGCTGTTTTTATGATAGGTGTCGTTTAAACATTTTGCTACTAATTTATGGAAAGTATCATATTTTTCTTACTATTGAACTCCCCTTAAATTAAATCACACTCCAGGTTAAATTTCCTGGAGGTATAAATTTGTGGAGGATTTGATAATACTACCGTTAATGATGTAAGGTAGAATAGTGTGGATAGAGATCTAATGTTAGTGTTTCTCTGCAGCAGGTATATTATACTCATATACATTTGCAGCAGGCAATTTATATGCATTCTATGCAGCACACACATAATCACATCACTGCTGAATGCACAGTACATGCACATTAAGCTCTGCTATGCATGCACGCTACTCTGCTACATGCATACAAACAGCTCAGTTACACACAGCGGTCTTACATACACACATCTCTGTTACATACATACACACACCTCCGCAGCATACACACAGCTCAGCTACATACAAACACACAACTCTCCTACAGTCACAAACATAGCTTTCCTATCTACACACATCTCTCATATATACACATACAGCTCCACTATGTACACTCAACACTGATATATATATATATATATATATATATATATATATACATATACATGCAAACGCCCATAAAAACAGACATACACGCAACAACTGTATATATTACCACATTTTGAAATTCCGTTCAGGAATGTGACTGATCACATGATGTGAAAGGTCCTTCAGCTAAACAGGAACGTTCAGTTTCCTTACAAGTCCCAGTATCTTTCTCTCCAGTACCACACCGATCAGATAGATCAGTGAAGGGCAAGCACAGAGAGAACAGTTCTCTCATTGATCAGGAAGGATGCTGTCAGCATTCTCCTCATTCTGAATACGCTGCCTCCGGACTGTAAGAATAATACATATTTTAGCAAGTTTTTTCATTGCTAAAAAGTACGTCTTATTGTCTAATAGATACTGGTGTTAAAAATTACATTTGTTTACAATGCATTTTTGCCATGTATGTTATAACGGGTCAAAACCAAGAGTTTTACCATGCTGAGTTTTTTTGTGGTGCCTTTAGGCACTGATAAATTGTCACACTCTTCCTATAATTTTAATATTCTTCCAGTAAACTTTATAAGCCTGACAGCCTTTCTAGAAGACATATTGAGATGCATTTAAGTATTTGGGACCTGTTAAATACGACTGATGGTGCCCAGTTCAGTAGATGTACGGATGTTATAGGTGAAGGCCATGTCATTATGTACTACTACCTATTAAAAAAATGAAGTAGTGTAGGTCGGGCATAGAGAAAATGGAAGTTTACAAAAAAATATTACAACTATTGTTTAATAGACAATCATCACATGTAGAGTTTGCATGATTTACCTTGCTGGTACTTTATCTAAATTAGAAGCAAATTGTTTGAAGATTACTTCTACCTAAATGGCAGAAAATGCACCTATCTTGGTGATGGATAGGACAGCTTGAGGGGATATGGAGGAGGCTGTTTTTATGATAGGTGTCGTTTAAACATTTTGCTACTAATTTATGGAAAGTATCATATTTTTCTTACTATTGAACTCCCTTTAAATTAAATCACACTCCAGGTTAAATTTCCTGGAGGTATAAATTTGTGGAGGATTTGATAATACTACCTTTAATGATGTAAGGTAGAATAGTGTGGATAGAGATCTAATGTTAGTGTTTCTCTGCAGCAGGTATATTATACTCATATACATTTGCAGCAGGCAATTTATATGCATTCTATGCAGCACACACATAATCACATCACTGCTGAATGCGCAGTACATGCACATTAAGCTCTGCTATGCATGCACGCTGCTCTGCTACATGCATACAAACAGCTCAGTTACACACAGCGGTCTTACATACACACATCTCTGTTACATACATACACACACCTCCGCAGCATACACACAGCTCAGCTACATACAAACACACAACTCTCCTACAGTCACAAACATAGCTTTCCTATCTACACACATCTCTCATATATACACATACAGCTCCACTATGTACACTCAACACTGATATATATATATATATATATACATATACATGCAAACGCCCATAAAAACAGACATACACGCAACAACTGTATATATTACCACATTTTGAAATTCCGTTCAGGAATGTGACTGATCACATGATGTGAAAGGTCCTTCAGCTAAACAGGAACGTTCAGTTTCCTTACAAGTCCCAGTATCTTTCTCTCCAGTACCACACCGATCAGATAGATCAGTGAAGGGCAAGCACAGAGAGAACAGTTCTCTCATTGATCAGGAAGGATGCTGTCAGCATTCTCCTCATTCTGAATACGCTGCCTCCGGACTGTAAGAATAATACATATTTTAGCAAGTTTTTTCATTGCTAAAAAGTACGTCTTATTGTCTAATAGATACTGGTGTTAAAAATTACATTTGTTTACAATGCATTTTTGCCATGTATGTTATAACGGGTCAAAACCAAGAGTTTTACCATGCTGAGTTTTTTTGTGGTGCCTTTAGGCACTGATAAATTGTCACACTCTTCCTATAATTTTAATATTCTTCCAGTAAACTTTATAAGCCTGACAGCCTTTCTAGAAGACATATTGAGATGCATTTAAGTATTTGGGACCTGTTAAATACGACTGATGGTGCCCAGTTCAGTAGATGTACGGATGTTATAGGTGAAGGCCATGTCATTATGTACTACTACCTATTAAAAAAATGAAGTAGTGTAGGTCGGGCATAGAGAAAATGGAAGTTTACAAAAAAATATTACAACTATTGTTTAATAGACAATCATCACATGTAGAGTTTGCATGATTTACCTTGCTGGTACTTTATCTAAATTAGAAGCAAATTGTTTGAAGATTACTTCTACCTAAATGGCAGAAAATGCACCTATCTTGGTGATGGATAGGACAGCTTGAGGGGATATGGAGGAGGCTGTTTTTATGATAGGTGTCGTTTAAACATTTTGCTACTAATTTATGGAAAGTATCATATTTTTCTTACTATTGAACTCCCTTTAAATTAAATCACACTCCAGGTTAAATTTCCTGGAGGTATAAATTTGTGGAGGATTTGATAATACTACCTTTAATGATGTAAGGTAGAATAGTGTGGATAGAGATCTAATGTTAGTGTTTCTCTGCAGCAGGTATATTATACTCATATACATTTGCAGCAGGCAATTTATATGCATTCTATGCAGCACACACATAATCACATCACTGCTGAATGCGCAGTACATGCACATTAAGCTCTGCTATGCATGCACGCTGCTCTGCTACATGCATACAAACAGCTCAGTTACACACAGCGGTCTTACATACACACATCTCTGTTACATACATACACACACCTCCGCAGCATACACACAGCTCAGCTACATACAAACACACAACTCTCCTACAGTCACAAACATAGCTTTCCTATCTACACACATCTCTCATATATACACATACAGCTCCACTATGTACACTCAACACTGATATATATATATATATATATATATATATACATATACATGCAAACGCCCATAAAAACAGACATACACGCAACAACTGTATATATTACCACATTTTGAAATTCCGTTCAGGAATGTGACTGATCACATGATGTGAAAGGTCCTTCAGCTAAACAGGAACGTTCAGTTTCCTTACAAGTCCCAGTATCTTTCTCTCCAGTACCACACCGATCAGATAGATCAGTGAAGGGCAAGCACAGAGAGAACAGTTCTCTCATTGATCAGGAAGGATGCTGTCAGCATTCTCCTCATTCTGAATACGCTGCCTCCGGACTGTAAGAATAATACATATTTTAGCAAGTTTTTTCATTGCTAAAAAGTACGTCTTATTGTCTAATAGATACTGGTGTTAAAAATTACATTTGTTTACAATGCATTTTTGCCATGTATGTTATAACGGGTCAAAACCAAGAGTTTTACCATGCTGAGTTTTTTTGTGGTGCCTTTAGGCACTGATAAATTGTCACACTCTTCCTATAATTTTAATATTCTTCCAGTAAACTTTATAAGCCTGACAGCCTTTCTAGAAGACATATTGAGATGCATTTAAGTATTTGGGACCTGTTAAATACGACTGATGGTGCCCAGTTCAGTAGATGTGCGGATGTTATAGGTGAAGGCCATGTCATTATGTACTACTACCTATTAAAAAAATGAAGTAGTGTAGGTCGGGCATAGAGAAAATGGAAGTTTACAAAAAAATATTACAACTATTGTTTAATAGACAATCATCACATGTAGAGTTTGCATGATTTACCTTGCTGGTACTTTATCTAAATTAGAAGCAAATTGTTTGAAGATTACTTCTACCTAAATGGCAGAAAATGCACCTATCTTGGTGATGGATAGTACAGCTTGAGGGGATATGGAGGAGGCTGTTTTTATGATAGGTGTCGTTTAAACATTTTGCTACTAATTTATGGAAAGTATCATATTTTTCTTACTATTGAACTCCCTTTAAATTAAATCACACTCCAGGTTAAATTTCCTGGAGGTATAAATTTGTGGAGGATTTGATAATACTACCTTTAATGATGTAAGGTAGAATAGTGTGGATAGAGATCTAATGTTAGTGTTTCTCTGCAGCAGGTATATTATACTCATATACATTTGCAGCAGGCAATTTATATGCATTCTATGCAGCACACACATAATCACATCACTGCTGAATGCGCAGTACATGCACATTAAGCTCTGCTATGCATGCACGCTGCTCTGCTACATGCATACAAACAGCTCAGTTACACACAGCGGTCTTACATACACACATCTCTGTTACATACATACACACACCTCCGCAGCATACACACAGCTCAGCTACATACAAACACACAACTCTCCTACAGTCACAAACATAGCTTTCCTATCTACACACATCTCTCATATATACACATACAGCTCCACTATGTACACTCAACACTGATATATATATATATATATATATATATACATATACATGCAAACGCCCATAAAAACAGACATACACGCAACAACTGTATATATTACCACATTTTGAAATTCCGTTCAGGAATGTGACTGATCACATGATGTGAAAGGTCCTTCAGCTAAACAGGAACGTTCAGTTTCCTTACAAGTCCCAGTATCTTTCTCTCCAGTACCACACCGATCAGATAGATCAGTGAAGGGCAAGCACAGAGAGAACAGTTCTCTCATTGATCAGGAAGGATGCTGTCAGCATTCTCCTCATTCTGAATACGCTGCCTCCGGACTGTAAGAATAATACATATTTTAGCAAGTTTTTTCATTGCTAAAAAGTACGTCTTATTGTCTAATAGATACTGGTGTTAAAAATTACATTTGTTTACAATGCATTTTTGCCATGTATGTTATAACGGGTCAAAACCAAGAGTTTTACCATGCTGAGTTTTTTTGTGGTGCCTTTAGGCACTGATAAATTGTCACACTCTTCCTATAATTTTAATATTCTTCCAGTAAACTTTATAAGCCTGACAGCCTTTCTAGAAGACATATTGAGATGCATTTAAGTATTTGGGACCTGTTAAATACGACTGATGGTGCCCAGTTCAGTAGATGTACGGATGTTATAGGTGAAGGCCATGTCATTATGTACTACTACCTATTAAAAAAATGAAGTAGTGTAGGTCGGGCATAGAGAAAATGGAAGTTTACAAAAAAATATTACAACTATTGTTTAATAGACAATCATCACATGTAGAGTTTGCATGATTTACCTTGCTGGTACTTTATCTAAATTAGAAGCAAATTGTTTGAAGATTACTTCTACCTAAATGGCAGAAAATGCACCTATCTTGGTGATGGATAGGACAGCTTGAGGGGATATGGAGGAGGCTGTTTTTATGATAGGTGTCGTTTAAACATTTTGCTACTAATTTATGGAAAGTATCATATTTTTCTTACTATTGAACTCCCTTTAAATTAAATCACACTCCAGGTTAAATTTCCTGGAGGTATAAATTTGTGGAGGATTTGATAATACTACCTTTAATGATGTAAGGTAGAATAGTGTGGATAGAGATCTAATGTTAGTGTTTCTCTGCAGCAGGTATATTATACTCATATACATTTGCAGCAGGCAATTTATATGCATTCTATGCAGCACACACATAATCACATCACTGCTGAATGCGCAGTACATGCACATTAAGCTCTGCTATGCATGCACGCTGCTCTGCTACATGCATACAAACAGCTCAGTTATACACAGCGGTCTTACATACACACATCTCTATTACATACATACACACACCTCCGCAGCATACACACAGCTCAGCTACATACAAACACACAACTCTCCTACAGTCACAAACATAGCTTTCCTATCTACACACATCTCTCATATATACACATACAGCTCCACTATGTACACTCAACACTGATATATATATCTATATATATACATATACATGCAAACGCCCATAAAAACAGACATACACGCAACAACTGTATATATTACCACATTTTGAAATTCCGTTCAGGAATGTGACTGATCACATGATGTGAAAGGTCCTTCAGCTAAACAGGAACGTTCAGTTTCCTTACAAGTCCCAGTATCTTTCTCTCCAGTACCACACCGATCAGATAGATCAGTGAAGGGCAAGCACAGAGAGAACAGTTCTCTCATTGATCAGGAAGGATGCTGTCAGCATTCTCCTCATTCTGAATACGCTGCCTCCGGACTGTAAGAATAATACATATTTTAGCAAGTTTTTTCATTGCTAAAAAGTACGTCTTATTGTCTAATAGATACTGGTGTTAAAAATTACATTTGTTTACAATGCATTTTTGCCATGTATGTTATAACGGGTCAAAACCAAGAGTTTTACCATGCTGAGTTTTTTTGTGGTGCCTTTAGGCACTGATAAATTGTCACACTCTTCCTATAATTTTAATATTCTTCCAGTAAACTTTATAAGCCTGACAGCCTTTCTAGAAGACATATTGAGATGCATTTAAGTATTTGGGACCTGTTAAATACGACTGATGGTGCCCAGTTCAGTAGATGTACGGATGTTATAGGTGAAGGCCATGTCATTATGTACTACTACCTATTAAAAAAATGAAGTAGTGTAGGTCGGGCATAGAGAAAATGGAAGTTTACAAAAAAATATTACAACTATTGTTTAATAGACAATCATCACATGTAGAGTTTGCATGATTTACCTTGCTGGTACTTTATCTAAATTAGAAGCAAATTGTTTGAAGATTACTTCTACCTAAATGGCAGAAAATGCACCTATCTTGGTGATGGATAGGACAGCTTGAGGGGATATGGAGGAGGCTGTTTTTATGATAGGTGTCGTTTAAACATTTTGCTACTAATTTATGGAAAGTATCATATTTTTCTTACTATTGAACTCCCTTTAAATTAAATCACACTCCAGGTTAAATTTCCTGGAGGTATAAATTTGTGGAGGATTTGATAATACTACCTTTAATGATGTAAGGTAGAATAGTGTGGATAGAGATCTAATGTTAGTGTTTCTCTGCAGCAGGTATATTATACTCATATACATTTGCAGCAGGCAATTTATATGCATTCTATGCAGCACACACATAATCACATCACTGCTGAATGCGCAGTACATGCACATTAAGCTCTGCTATGCATGCACGCTGCTCTGCTACATGCATACAAACAGCTCAGTTACACACAGCGGTCTTACATACACACATCTCTGTTACATACATACACACACCTCCGCAGCATACACACAGCTCAGCTACATACAAACACACAACTCTCCTACAGTCACAAACATAGCTTTCCTATCTACACACATCTCTCATATATACACATACAGCTCCACTATGTACACTCAACACTGATATATATATATATATATATATATATACATATACATGCAAACGCCCATAAAAACAGACATACACGCAACAACTGTATATATTACCACATTTTGAAATTCCGTTCAGGAATGTGACTGATCACATGATGTGAAAGGTCCTTCAGCTAAACAGGAACGTTCAGTTTCCTTACAAGTCCCAGTATCTTTCTCTCCAGTACCACACCGATCAGATAGATCAGTGAAGGGCAAGCACAGAGAGAACAGTTCTCTCATTGATCAGGAAGGATGCTGTCAGCATTCTCCTCATTCTGAATACGCTGCCTCCGGACTGTAAGAATAATACATATTTTAGCAAGTTTTTTCATTGCTAAAAAGTACGTCTTATTGTCTAATAGATACTGGTGTTAAAAATTACATTTGTTTACAATGCATTTTTGCCATGTATGTTATAACGGGTCAAAACCAAGAGTTTTACCATGCTGAGTTTTTTTGTGGTGCCTTTAGGCACTGATAAATTGTCACACTCTTCCTATAATTTTAATATTCTTCCAGTAAACTTTATAAGCCTGACAGCCTTTCTAGAAGACATATTGAGATGCATTTAAGTATTTGGGACCTGTTAAATACGACTGATGGTGCCCAGTTCAGTAGATGTACGGATGTTATAGGTGAAGGCCATGTCATTATGTACTACTACCTATTAAAAAAATGAAGTAGTGTAGGTCGGGCATAGAGAAAATGGAAGTTTACAAAAAAATATTACAACTATTGTTTAATAGACAATCATCACATGTAGAGTTTGCATGATTTACCTTGCTGGTACTTTATCTAAATTAGAAGCAAATTGTTTGAAGATTACTTCTACCTAAATGGCAGAAAATGCACCTATCTTGGTGATGGATAGGACAGCTTGAGGGGATATGGAGGAGGCTGTTTTTATGATAGGTGTCGTTTAAACATTTTGCTACTAATTTATGGAAAGTATCATATTTTTCTTACTATTGAACTCCCTTTAAATTAAATCACACTCCAGGTTAAATTTCCTGGAGGTATAAATTTGTGGAGGATTTGATAATACTACCTTTAATGATGTAAGGTAGAATAGTGTGGATAGAGATCTAATGTTAGTGTTTCTCTGCAGCAGGTATATTATACTCATATACATTTGCAGCAGGCAATTTATATGCATTCTATGCAGCACACACATAATCACATCACTGCTGAATGCGCAGTACATGCACATTAAGCTCTGCTATGCATGCACGCTGCTCTGCTACATGCATACAAACAGCTCAGTTACACACAGCGGTCTTACATACACACATCTCTGTTACATACATACACACACCTCCGCAGCATACACACAGCTCAGCTACATGCAAACACACAACTCTCCTACAGTCACAAACATAGCTTTCCTATCTACACACATCTCTCATATATACACATATAGCTCCACTATGTACACTCAACACTGATATATATATATATATATATATATATATATATATATATACATATACATGCAAACGCCCATAAAAACAGACATACACGCAACAACTGTATATATTACCACATTTTGAAATTCCGTTCAGGAATGTGACTGATCACATGATGTGAAAGGTCCTTCAGCTAAACAGGAACGTTCAGTTTCCTTACAAGTCCCAGTATCTTTCTCTCCAGTACCACACCGATCAGATAGATCAGTGAAGGGCAAGCACAGAGAGAACAGTTCTCTCATTGATCAGGAAGGATGCTGTCAGCATTCTCCTCATTCTGAATACGCTGCCTCCGGACTGTAAGAATAATACATATTTTAGCAAGTTTTTTCATTGCTAAAAAGTACGTCTTATTGTCTAATAGATACTGGTGTTAAAAATTACATTTGTTTACAATGCATTTTTGCCATGTATGTTATAACGGGTCAAAACCAAGAGTTTTACCATGCTGAGTTTTTTTGTGGTGCCTTTAGGCACTGATAAATTGTCACACTCTTCCTATAATTTTAATATTCTTCCAGTAAACTTTATAAGCCTGACAGCCTTTCTAGAAGACATATTGAGATGCATTTAAGTATTTGGGACCTGTTAAATACGACTGATGGTGCCCAGTTCAGTAGATGTACGGATGTTATAGGTGAAGGCCATGTCATTATGTACTACTACCTATTAAAAAAATGAAGTAGTGTAGGTCGGGCATAGAGAAAATGGAAGTTTACAAAAAAATATTACAACTATTGTTTAATAGACAATCATCACATGTAGAGTTTGCATGATTTACCTTGCTGGTATTTTATCTAAATTAGAAGCAAATTGTTTGAAGATTACTTCTACCTAAATGGCAGAAAATGCACCTATCTTGGTGATGGATAGGACAGCTTGAGGGGATATGGAGGAGGCTGTTTTTATGATAGGTGTCGTTTAAACATTTTGCTACTAATTTATGGAAAGTATCATATTTTTCTTACTATTGAACTCCCTTTAAATTAAATCACACTCCAGGTTAAATTTCCTGGAGGTATAAATTTGTGGAGGATTTGATAATACTACCTTTAATGATGTAAGGTAGAATAGTGTGGATAGAGATCTAATGTTAGTGTTTCTCTGCAGCAGGTATATTATACTCATATACATTTGCAGCAGGCAATTTATATGCATTCTATGCAGCACACACATAATCACATCACTGCTGAATGCGCAGTACATGCACATTAAGCTCTGCTATGCATGCACGCTGCTCTGCTACATGCATACAAACAGCTCAGTTACACACAGCGGTCTTACATACACACATCTCTGTTACATACATACACACACCTCCGCAGCATACACACAGCTCAGCTACATACAAACACACAACTCTCCTACAGTCACAAACATAGCTTTCCTATCTACACACATCTCTCATATATACACATACAGCTCCACTATGTACACTCAACACTGATATATATATATATATATATATATATATATACATATACATGCAAACGCCCATAAAAACAGACATACACGCAACAACTGTATATATTACCACATTTTGAAATTCCGTTCAGGAATGTGACTGATCACATGATGTGAAAGGTCCTTCAGCTAAACAGGAACGTTCAGTTTCCTTACAAGTCCCAGTATCTTTCTCTCCAGTACCACACCGATCAGATAGATCAGTGAAGGGCAAGCACAGAGAGAACAGTTCTCTCATTGATCAGGAAGGATGCTGTCAGCATTCTCCTCATTCTGAATACGCTGCCTCCGGACTGTAAGAATAATACATATTTTAGCAAGTTTTTTCATTGCTAAAAAGTACGTCTTATTGTCTAATAGATACTGGTGTTAAAAATTACATTTGTTTACAATGCATTTTTGCCATGTATGTTATAACGGGTCAAAACCAAGAGTTTTACCATGCTGAGTTTTTTTGTGGTGCCTTTAGGCACTGATAAATTGTCACACTCTTCCTATAATTTTAATATTCTTCCAGTAAACTTTATAAGCCTGACAGCCTTTCTAGAAGACATATTGATATGCATTTAAGTATTTGGGACCTGTTAAATACGACTGATGGTGCCCAGTTCAGTAGATGTACGGATGTTATAGGTGAAGGCCATGTCATTATGTACTACTACCTATTAAAAAAATGAAGTAGTGTAGGTCGGGCATAGAGAAAATGGAAGTTTACAAAAAAATATTACAACTATTGTTTAATAGACAATCATCACATGTAGAGTTTGCATGATTTACCTTGCTGGTACTTTATCTAAATTAGAAGCAAATTGTTTGAAGATTACTTCTACCTAAATGGCAGAAAATGCACCTATCTTGGTGATGGATAGGACAGCTTGAGGGGATATGGAGGAGGCTGTTTTTATGATAGGTGTCGTTTAAACATTTTGCTACTAATTTATGGAAAGTATCATATTTTTCTTACTATTGAACTCCCTTTAAATTAAATCACACTCCAGGTTAAATTTCCTGGAGGTATAAATTTGTGGAGGATTTGATAATACTACCTTTAATGATGTAAGGTAGAATAGTGTGGATAGAGATCTAATGTTAGTGTTTCTCTGCAGCAGGTATATTATACTCATATACATTTGCAGCAGGCAATTTATATGCATTCTATGCAGCACACACATAATCACATCACTGCTGAATGCGCAGTACATGCACATTAAGCTCTGCTATGCATGCACGCTGCTCTGCTACATGCATACAAACAGCTCAGTTACACACAGCGGTCTTACATACACACATCTCTGTTACATACATACACACACCTCCGCAGCATACACACAGCTCAGCTACATACAAACACACAACTCTCCTACAGTCACAAACATAGCTTTCCTATCTACACACATCTCTCATATATACACATACAGCTCCACTATGTACACTCAACACTGATATATATATATATATATATATATATATACATATACATGCAAACGCCCATAAAAACAGACATACACGCAACAACTGTATATATTACCACATTTTGAAATTCCGTTCAGGAATGTGACTGATCACATGATGTGAAAGGTCCTTCAGCTAAACAGGAACGTTCAGTTTCCTTACAAGTCCCAGTATCTTTCTCTCCAGTACCACACCGATCAGATAGATCAGTGAAGGGCAAGCACAGAGAGAACAGTTCTCTCATTGATCAGGAAGGATGCTGTCAGCATTCTCCTCATTCTGAATACGCTGCCTCCGGACTGTAAGAATAATACATATTTTAGCAAGTTTTTTCATTGCTAAAAAGTACGTCTTATTGTCTAATAGATACTGGTGTTAAAAATTACATTTGTTTACAATGCATTTTTGCCATGTATGTTATAACGGGTCAAAACCAAGAGTTTTACCATGCTGAGTTTTTTTGTGGTGCCTTTAGGCACTGATAAATTGTCACACTCTTCCTATAATTTTAATATTCTTCCAGTAAACTTTATAAGCCTGACAGCCTTTCTAGAAGACATATTGAGATGCATTTAAGTATTTGGGACCTGTTAAATACGACTGATGGTGCCCAGTTCAGTAGATGTACGGATGTTATAGGTGAAGGCCATGTCATTATGTACTACTACCTATTAAAAAAATGAAGTAGTGTAGGTCGGGCATAGAGAAAATGGAAGTTTACAAAAAAATATTACAACTATTGTTTAATAGACAATCATCACATGTAGAGTTTGCATGATTTACCTTGCTGGTACTTTATCTAAATTAGAAGCAAATTGTTTGAAGATTACTTCTACCTAAATGGCAGAAAATGCACCTATCTTGGTGATGGATAGGACAGCTTGAGGGGATATGGAGGAGGCTGTTTTTATGATAGGTGTCGTTTAAACATTTTGCTACTAATTTATGGAAAGTATCATATTTTTCTTACTATTGAACTCCCTTTAAATTAAATCACACTCCAGGTTAAATTTCCTGGAGGTATAAATTTGTGGAGGATTTGATAATACTACCTTTAATGATGTAAGGTAGAATAGTGTGGATAGAGATCTAATGTTAGTGTTTCTCTGCAGCAGGTATATTATACTCATATACATTTGCAGCAGGCAATTTATATGCATTCTATGCAGCACACACATAATCACATCACTGCTGAATGCACAGTACATGCACATTAAGCTCTGCTATGCATGCACGCTGCTCTGCTACATGCATACAAACAGCTCAGTTACACACAGCGGTCTTACATACACACATCTCTGTTACATACATACACACACCTCCGCAGCATACACACAGCTCAGCTACATACAAACACACAACTCTCCTACAGTCACAAACATAGCTTTCCTATCTACACACATCTCTCATATATACACATACAGCTCCACTATGTACACTCAACACTGATATATATATATATATATATATATATATATATATATATACATATACATGCAAACGCCCATAAAAACAGACATACACGCAACAACTGTATATATTACCACATTTTGAAATTCCGTTCAGGAATGTGACTGATCACATGATGTGAAAGGTCCTTCAGCTAAACAGGAACGTTCAGTTTCCTTACAAGTCCCAGTATCTTTCTCTCCAGTACCACACCGATCAGATAGATCAGTGAAGGGCAAGCACAGAGAGAACAGTTCTCTCATTGATCAGGAAGGATGCTGTCAGCATTCTCCTCATTCTGAATACGCTGCCTCCGGACTGTAAGAATAATACATATTTTAGCAAGTTTTTTCATTGCTAAAAAGTACGTCTTATTGTCTAATAGATACTGGTGTTAAAAATTACATTTGTTTACAATGCATTTTTGCCATGTATGTTATAACGGGTCAAAACCAAGAGTTTTACCATGCTGAGTTTTTTTGTGGTGCCTTTAGGCACTGATAAATTGTCACACTCTTCCTATAATTTTAATATTCTTCCAGTAAACTTTATAAGCCTGACAGCCTTTCTAGAAGACATATTGATATGCATTTAAGTATTTGGGACCTGTTAAATACGACTGATGGTGCCCAGTTCAGTAGATGTACGGATGTTATAGGTGAAGGCCATGTCATTATGTACTACTACCTATTAAAAAAATGAAGTAGTGTAGGTCGGGCATAGAGAAAATGGAAGTTTACAAAAAAATATTACAACTATTGTTTAATAGACAATCATCACATGTAGAGTTTGCATGATTTACCTTGCTGGTACTTTATCTAAATTAGAAGCAAATTGTTTGAAGATTACTTCTACCTAAATGGCAGAAAATGCACCTATCTTGGTGATGGATAGGACAGCTTGAGGGGATATGGAGGAGGCTGTTTTTATGATAGGTGTCGTTTAAACATTTTGCTACTAATTTATGGAAAGTATCATATTTTTCTTACTATTGAACTCCCTTTAAATTAAATCACACTCCAGGTTAAATTTCCTGGAGGTATAAATTTGTGGAGGATTTGATAATACTACCTTTAATGATGTAAGGTAGAATAGTGTGGATAGAGATCTAATGTTAGTGTTTCTCTGCAGCAGGTATATTATACTCATATACATTTGCAGCAGGCAATTTATATGCATTCTATGCAGCACACACATAATCACATCACTGCTGAATGCGCAGTACATGCACATTAAGCTCTGCTATGCATGCACGCTGCTCTGCTACATGCATACAAACAGCTCAGTTACACACAGCGGTCTTACATACACACATCTCTGTTACATACATACACACACCTCCGCAGCATACACACAGCTCAGCTACATACAAACACACAACTCTCCTACAGTCACAAACATAGCTTTCCTATCTACACACATCTCTCATATATACACATACAGCTCCACTATGTACACTCAACACTGATATATATATATATATATATATATATATATACATATACATGCAAACGCCCATAAAAACAGACATACACGCAACAACTGTATATATTACCACATTTTGAAATTCCGTTCAGGAATGTGACTGATCACATGATGTGAAAGGTCCTTCAGCTAAACAGGAACGTTCAGTTTCCTTACAAGTCCCAGTATCTTTCTCTCCAGTACCACACCGATCAGATAGATCAGTGAAGGGCAAGCACAGAGAGAACAGTTCTCTCATTGATCAGGAAGGATGCTGTCAGCATTCTCCTCATTCTGAATACGCTGCCTCCGGACTGTAAGAATAATACATATTTTAGCAAGTTTTTTCATTGCTAAAAAGTACGTCTTATTGTCTAATAGATACTGGTGTTAAAAATTACATTTGTTTACAATGCATTTTTGCCATGTATGTTATAACGGGTCAAAACCAAGAGTTTTACCATGCTGAGTTTTTTTGTGGTGCCTTTAGGCACTGATAAATTGTCACACTCTTCCTATAATTTTAATATTCTTCCAGTAAACTTTATAAGCCTGACAGCCTTTCTAGAAGACATATTGAGATGCATTTAAGTATTTGGGACCTGTTAAATACGACTGATGGTGCCCAGTTCAGTAGATGTACGGATGTTATAGGTGAAGGCCATGTCATTATGTACTACTACCTATTAAAAAAATGAAGTAGTGTAGGTCGGGCATAGAGAAAATGGAAGTTTACAAAAAAATATTACAACTATTGTTTAATAGACAATCATCACATGTAGAGTTTGCATGATTTACCTTGCTGGTACTTTATCTAAATTAGAAGCAAATTGTTTGAAGATTACTTCTACCTAAATGGCAGAAAATGCACCTATCTTGGTGATGGATAGGACAGCTTGAGGGGATATGGAGGAGGCTGTTTTTATGATAGGTGTCGTTTAAACATTTTGCTACTAATTTATGGAAAGTATCATATTTTTCTTACTATTGAACTCCCTTTAAATTAAATCACACTCCAGGTTAAATTTCCTGGAGGTATAAATTTGTGGAGGATTTGATAATACTACCTTTAATGATGTAAGGTAGAATAGTGTGGATAGAGATCTAATGTTAGTGTTTCTCTGCAGCAGGTATATTATACTCATATACATTTGCAGCAGGCAATTTATATGCATTCTATGCAGCACACACATAATCACATCACTGCTGAATGCGCAGTACATGCACATTAAGCTCTGCTATGCATGCACGCTGCTCTGCTACATGCATACAAACAGCTCAGTTACACACAGCGGTCTTACATACACACATCTCTGTTACATACATACACACACCTCCGCAGCATACACACAGCTCAGCTACATACAAACACACAACTCTCCTACAGTCACAAACATAGCTTTCCTATCTACACACATCTCTCATATATACACATACAGCTCCACTATGTACACTCAACACTGATATATATATATATATATATATATATATACATATACATGCAAACGCCCATAAAAACAGACATACACGCAACAACTGTATATATTACCACATTTTGAAATTCCGTTCAGGAATGTGACTGATCACATGATGTGAAAGGTCCTTCAGCTAAACAGGAACGTTCAGTTTCCTTACAAGTCCCAGTATCTTTCTCTCCAGTACCACACCGATCAGATAGATCAGTGAAGGGCAAGCACAGAGAGAACAGTTCTCTCATTGATCAGGAAGGATGCTGTCAGCATTCTCCTCATTCTGAATACGCTGCCTCCGGACTGTAAGAATAATACATATTTTAGCAAGTTTTTTCATTGCTAAAAAGTACGTCTTATTGTCTAATAGATACTGGTGTTAAAAATTACATTTGTTTACAATGCATTTTTGCCATGTATGTTATAACGGGTCAAAACCAAGAGTTTTACCATGCTGAGTTTTTTTGTGGTGCCTTTAGGCACTGATAAATTGTCACACTCTTCCTATAATTTTAATATTCTTCCAGTAAACTTTATAAGCCTGACAGCCTTTCTAGAAGACATATTGAGATGCATTTAAGTATTTGGGACCTGTTAAATACGACTGATGGTGCCCAGTTCAGTAGATGTACGGATGTTATAGGTGAAGGCCATGTCATTATGTACTACTACCTATTAAAAAAATGAAGTAGTGTAGGTCGGGCATAGAGAAAATGGAAGTTTACAAAAAAATATTACAACTATTGTTTAATAGACAATCATCACATGTAGAGTTTGCATGATTTACCTTGCTGGTACTTTATCTAAATTAGAAGCAAATTGTTTGAAGATTACTTCTACCTAAATGGCAGAAAATGCACCTATCTTGGTGATGGATAGGACAGCTTGAGGGGATATGGAGGAGGCTGTTTTTATGATAGGTGTCGTTTAAACATTTTGCTACTAATTTATGGAAAGTATCATATTTTTCTTACTATTGAACTCCCTTTAAATTAAATCACACTCCAGGTTAAATTTCCTGGAGGTATAAATTTGTGGAGGATTTGATAATACTACCTTTAATGATGTAAGGTAGAATAGTGTGGATAGAGATCTAATGTTAGTGTTTCTCTGCAGCAGGTATATTATACTCATATACATTTGCAGCAGGCAATTTATATGCATTCTATGCAGCACACACATAATCACATCACTGCTGAATGCGCAGTACATGCACATTAAGCTCTGCTATGCATGCACGCTGCTCTGCTACATGCATACAAACAGCTCAGTTACACACAGCGGTCTTACATACACACATCTCTGTTACATACATACACACACCTCCGCAGCATACACACAGCTCAGCTACATACAAACACACAACTCTCCTACAGTCACAAACATAGCTTTCCTATCTACACACATCTCTCATATATACACATACAGCTCCACTATGTACACTCAACACTGATATATATATATATATATATATATATATATATATACATATACATGCAAACGCCCATAAAAACAGACATACACGCAACAACTGTATATATTACCACATTTTGAAATTCCGTTCAGGAATGTGACTGATCACATGATGTGAAAGGTCCTTCAGCTAAACAGGAACGTTCAGTTTCCTTACAAGTCCCAGTATCTTTCTCTCCAGTACCACACCGATCAGATAGATCAGTGAAGGGCAAGCACAGAGAGAACAGTTCTCTCATTGATCAGGAAGGATGCTGTCAGCATTCTCCTCATTCTGAATACGCTGCCTCCGGACTGTAAGAATAATACATATTTTAGCAAGTTTTTTCATTGCTAAAAAGTACGTCTTATTGTCTAATAGATACTGGTGTTAAAAATTACATTTGTTTACAATGCATTTTTGCCATGTATGTTATAACGGGTCAAAACCAAGAGTTTTACCATGCTGAGTTTTTTTGTGGTGCCTTTAGGCACTGATAAATTGTCACACTCTTCCTATAATTTTAATATTCTTCCAGTAAACTTTATAAGCCTGACAGCCTTTCTAGAAGACATATTGAGATGCATTTAAGTATTTGGGACCTGTTAAATACGACTGATGGTGCCCAGTTCAGTAGATGTACGGATGTTATAGGTGAAGGCCATGTCATTATGTACTACTACCTATTAAAAAAATGAAGTAGTGTAGGTCGGGCATAGAGAAAATGGAAGTTTACAAAAAAATATTACAACTATTGTTTAATAGACAATCATCACATGTAGAGTTTGCATGATTTACCTTGCTGGTATTTTATCTAAATTAGAAGCAAATTGTTTGAAGATTACTTCTACCTAAATGGCAGAAAATGCACCTATCTTGGTGATGGATAGGACAGCTTGAGGGGATATGGAGGAGGCTGTTTTTATGATAGGTGTCGTTTAAACATTTTGCTACTAATTTATGGAAAGTATCATATTTTTCTTACTATTGAACTCCCTTTAAATTAAATCACACTCCAGGTTAAATTTCCTGGAGGTATAAATTTGTGGAGGATTTGATAATACTACCTTTAATGATGTAAGGTAGAATAGTGTGGATAGAGATCTAATGTTAGTGTTTCTCTGCAGCAGGTATATTATACTCATATACATTTGCAGCAGGCAATTTATATGCATTCTATGCAGCACACACATAATCACATCACTGCTGAATGCGCAGTACATGCACATTAAGCTCTGCTATGCATGCACGCTGCTCTGCTACATGCATACAAACAGCTCAGTTACACACAGCGGTCTTACATACACACATCTCTGTTACATACATACACACACCTCCGCAGCATACACACAGCTCAGCTACATACAAACACACAACTCTCCTACAGTCACAAACATAGCTTTCCTATCTACACACATCTCTCATATATACACATACAGCTCCACTATGTACACTCAACACTGATATATATATATATATATATATATATATATATATATACATATACATGCAAACGCCCATAAAAACAGACATACACGCAACAACTGTATATATTACCACATTTTGAAATTCCGTTCAGGAATGTGACTGATCACATGATGTGAAAGGTCCTTCAGCTAAACAGGAACGTTCAGTTTCCTTACAAGTCCCAGTATCTTTCTCTCCAGTACCACACCGATCAGATAGATCAGTGAAGGGCAAGCACAGAGAGAACAGTTCTCTCATTGATCAGGAAGGATGCTGTCAGCATTCTCCTCATTCTGAATACGCTGCCTCCGGACTGTAAGAATAATACATATTTTAGCAAGTTTTTTCATTGCTAAAAAGTACGTCTTATTGTCTAATAGATACTGGTGTTAAAAATTACATTTGTTTACAATGCATTTTTGCCATGTATGTTATAACGGGTCAAAACCAAGAGTTTTACCATGCTGAGTTTTTTTGTGGTGCCTTTAGGCACTGATAAATTGTCACACTCTTCCTATAATTTTAATATTCTTCCAGTAAACTTTATAAGCCTGACAGCCTTTCTAGAAGACATATTGAGATGCATTTAAGTATTTGGGACCTGTTAAATACGACTGATGGTGCCCAGTTCAGTAGATGTACGGATGTTATAGGTGAAGGCCATGTCATTATGTACTACTACCTATTAAAAAAATGAAGTAGTGTAGGTCGGGCATAGAGAAAATGGAAGTTTACAAAAAAATATTACAACTATTGTTTAATAGACAATCATCACATGTAGAGTTTGCATGATTTACCTTGCTGGTATTTTATCTAAATTAGAAGCAAATTGTTTGAAGATTACTTCTACCTAAATGGCAGAAAATGCACCTATCTTGGTGATGGATAGGACAGCTTGAGGGGATATGGAGGAGGCTGTTTTTATGATAGGTGTCGTTTAAACATTTTGCTACTAATTTATGGAAAGTATCATATTTTTCTTACTATTGAACTCCCTTTAAATTAAATCACACTCCAGGTTAAATTTCCTGGAGGTATAAATTTGTGGAGGATTTGATAATACTACCTTTAATGATGTAAGGTAGAATAGTGTGGATAGAGATCTAATGTTAGTGTTTCTCTGCAGCAGGTATATTATACTCATATACATTTGCAGCAGGCAATTTATATGCATTCTATGCAGCACACACATAATCACATCACTGCTGAATGCGCAGTACATGCACATTAAGCTCTGCTATGCATGCACGCTGCTCTGCTACATGCATACAAACAGCTCAGTTACACACAGCGGTCTTACATACACACATCTCTGTTACATACATACACACACCTCCGCAGCATACACACAGCTCAGCTACATACAAACACACAACTCTCCTACAGTCACAAACATAGCTTTCCTATCTACACACATCTCTCATATATACACATACAGCTCCACTATGTACACTCAACACTGATATATATATATATATATATATATATATACATATACATGCAAACGCCCATAAAAACAGACATACACGCAACAACTGTATATATTACCACATTTTGAAATTCCGTTCAGGAATGTGACTGATCACATGATGTGAAAGGTCCTTCAGCTAAACAGGAACGTTCAGTTTCCTTACAAGTCCCAGTATCTTTCTCTCCAGTACCACACCGATCAGATAGATCAGTGAAGGGCAAGCACAGAGAGAACAGTTCTCTCATTGATCAGGAAGGATGCTGTCAGCATTCTCCTCATTCTGAATACGCTGCCTCCGGACTGTAAGAATAATACATATTTTAGCAAGTTTTTTCATTGCTAAAAAGTACGTCTTATTGTCTAATAGATACTGGTGTTAAAAATTACATTTGTTTACAATGCATTTTTGCCATGTATGTTATAACGGGTCAAAACCAAGAGTTTTACCATGCTGAGTTTTTTTGTGGTGCCTTTAGGCACTGATAAATTGTCACACTCTTCCTATAATTTTAATATTCTTCCAGTAAACTTTATAAGCCTGACAGCCTTTCTAGAAGACATATTGAGATGCATTTAAGTATTTGGGACCTGTTAAATACGACTGATGGTGCCCAGTTCAGTAGATGTACGGATGTTATAGGTGAAGGCCATGTCATTATGTACTACTACCTATTAAAAAAATGAAGTAGTGTAGGTCGGGCATAGAGAAAATGGAAGTTTACAAAAAAATATTACAACTATTGTTTAATAGACAATCATCACATGTAGAGTTTGCATGATTTACCTTGCTGGTACTTTATCTAAATTAGAAGCAAATTGTTTGAAGATTACTTCTACCTAAATGGCAGAAAATGCACCTATCTTGGTGATGGATAGGACAGCTTGAGGGGATATGGAGGAGGCTGTTTTTATGATAGGTGTCGTTTAAACATTTTGCTACTAATTTATGGAAAGTATCATATTTTTCTTACTATTGAACTCCCTTTAAATTAAATCACACTCCAGGTTAAATTTCCTGGAGGTATAAATTTGTGGAGGATTTGATAATACTACCTTTAATGATGTAAGGTAGAATAGTGTGGATAGAGATCTAATGTTAGTGTTTCTCTGCAGCAGGTATATTATACTCATATACATTTGCAGCAGGCAATTTATATGCATTCTATGCAGCACACACATAATCACATCACTGCTGAATGCGCAGTACATGCACATTAAGCTCTGCTATGCATGCACGCTGCTCTGCTACATGCATACAAACAGCTCAGTTATACACAGCGGTCTTACATACACACATCTCTATTACATACATACACACACCTCCGCAGCATACACACAGCTCAGCTACATACAAACACACAACTCTCCTACAGTCACAAACATAGCTTTCCTATCTACACACATCTCTCATATATACACATACAGCTCCACTATGTACACTCAACACTGATATATATATCTATATATATACATATACATGCAAACGCCCATAAAAACAGACATACACGCAACAACTGTATATATTACCACATTTTGAAATTCCGTTCAGGAATGTGACTGATCACATGATGTGAAAGGTCCTTCAGCTAAACAGGAACGTTCAGTTTCCTTACAAGTCCCAGTATCTTTCTCTCCAGTACCACACCGATCAGATAGATCAGTGAAGGGCAAGCACAGAGAGAACAGTTCTCTCATTGATCAGGAAGGATGCTGTCAGCATTCTCCTCATTCTGAATACGCTGCCTCCGGACTGTAAGAATAATACATATTTTAGCAAGTTTTTTCATTGCTAAAAAGTACGTCTTATTGTCTAATAGATACTGGTGTTAAAAATTACATTTGTTTACAATGCATTTTTGCCATGTATGTTATAACGGGTCAAAACCAAGAGTTTTACCATGCTGAGTTTTTTTGTGGTGCCTTTAGGCACTGATAAATTGTCACACTCTTCCTATAATTTTAATATTCTTCCAGTAAACTTTATAAGCCTGACAGCCTTTCTAGAAGACATATTGAGATGCATTTAAGTATTTGGGACCTGTTAAATACGACTGATGGTGCCCAGTTCAGTAGATGTACGGATGTTATAGGTGAAGGCCATGTCATTATGTACTACTACCTATTAAAAAAATGAAGTAGTGTAGGTCGGGCATAGAGAAAATGGAAGTTTACAAAAAAATATTACAACTATTGTTTAATAGACAATCATCACATGTAGAGTTTGCATGATTTACCTTGCTGGTACTTTATCTAAATTAGAAGCAAATTGTTTGAAGATTACTTCTACCTAAATGGCAGAAAATGCACCTATCTTGGTGATGGATAGGACAGCTTGAGGGGATATGGAGGAGGCTGTTTTTATGATAGGTGTCGTTTAAACATTTTGCTACTAATTTATGGAAAGTATCATATTTTTCTTACTATTGAACTCCCTTTAAATTAAATCACACTCCAGGTTAAATTTCCTGGAGGTATAAATTTGTGGAGGATTTGATAATACTACCTTTAATGATGTAAGGTAGAATAGTGTGGATAGAGATCTAATGTTAGTGTTTCTCTGCAGCAGGTATATTATACTCATATACATTTGCAGCAGGCAATTTATATGCATTCTATGCAGCACACACATAATCACATCACTGCTGAATGCGCAGTACATGCACATTAAGCTCTGCTATGCATGCACGCTGCTCTGCTACATGCATACAAACAGCTCAGTTACACACAGCGGTCTTACATACACACATCTCTGTTACATACATACACACACCTCCGCAGCATACACACAGCTCAGCTACATACAAACACACAACTCTCCTACAGTCACAAACATAGCTTTCCTATCTACACACATCTCTCATATATACACATACAGCTCCACTATGTACACTCAACACTGATATATATATATATATATATATATATATATACATATACATGCAAACGCCCATAAAAACAGACATACACGCAACAACTGTATATATTACCACATTTTGAAATTCCGTTCAGGAATGTGACTGATCACATGATGTGAAAGGTCCTTCAGCTAAACAGGAACGTTCAGTTTCCTTACAAGTCCCAGTATCTTTCTCTCCAGTACCACACCGATCAGATAGATCAGTGAAGGGCAAGCACAGAGAGAACAGTTCTCTCATTGATCAGGAAGGATGCTGTCAGCATTCTCCTCATTCTGAATACGCTGCCTCCGGACTGTAAGAATAATACATATTTTAGCAAGTTTTTTCATTGCTAAAAAGTACGTCTTATTGTCTAATAGATACTGGTGTTAAAAATTACATTTGTTTACAATGCATTTTTGCCATGTATGTTATAACGGGTCAAAACCAAGAGTTTTACCATGCTGAGTTTTTTTGTGGTGCCTTTAGGCACTGATAAATTGTCACACTCTTCCTATAATTTTAATATTCTTCCAGTAAACTTTATAAGCCTGACAGCCTTTCTAGAAGACATATTGAGATGCATTTAAGTATTTGGGACCTGTTAAATACGACTGATGGTGCCCAGTTCAGTAGATGTACGGATGTTATAGGTGAAGGCCATGTCATTATGTACTACTACCTATTAAAAAAATGAAGTAGTGTAGGTCGGGCATAGAGAAAATGGAAGTTTACAAAAAAATATTACAACTATTGTTTAATAGACAATCATCACATGTAGAGTTTGCATGATTTACCTTGCTGGTATTTTATCTAAATTAGAAGCAAATTGTTTGAAGATTACTTCTACCTAAATGGCAGAAAATGCACCTATCTTGGTGATGGATAGGACAGCTTGAGGGGATATGGAGGAGGCTGTTTTTATGATAGGTGTCGTTTAAACATTTTGCTACTAATTTATGGAAAGTATCATATTTTTCTTACTATTGAACTCCCTTTAAATTAAATCACACTCCAGGTTAAATTTCCTGGAGGTATAAATTTGTGGAGGATTTGATAATACTACCTTTAATGATGTAAGGTAGAATAGTGTGGATAGAGATCTAATGTTAGTGTTTCTCTGCAGCAGGTATATTATACTCATATACATTTGCAGCAGGCAATTTATATGCATTCTATGCAGCACACACATAATCACATCACTGCTGAATGCGCAGTACATGCACATTAAGCTCTGCTATGCATGCACGCTGCTCTGCTACATGCATACAAACAGCTCAGTTACACACAGCGGTCTTACATACACACATCTCTGTTACATACATACACACACCTCCGCAGCATACACACAGCTCAGCTACATGCAAACACACAACTCTCCTACAGTCACAAACATAGCTTTCCTATCTACACACATCTCTCATATATACACATACAGCTCCACTATGTACACTCAACACTGATATATATATATATATATATATATATATATATATATACATATACATGCAAACGCCCATAAAAACAGACATACACGCAACAACTGTATATATTACCACATTTTGAAATTCCGTTCAGGAATGTGACTGATCACATGATGTGAAAGGTCCTTCAGCTAAACAGGAACGTTCAGTTTCCTTACAAGTCCCAGTATCTTTCTCTCCAGTACCACACCGATCAGATAGATCAGTGAAGGGCAAGCACAGAGAGAACAGTTCTCTCATTGATCAGGAAGGATGCTGTCAGCATTCTCCTCATTCTGAATACGCTGCCTCCGGACTGTAAGAATAATACATATTTTAGCAAGTTTTTTCATTGCTAAAAAGTACGTCTTATTGTCTAATAGATACTGGTGTTAAAAATTACATTTGTTTACAATGCATTTTTGCCATGTATGTTATAACGGGTCAAAACCAAGAGTTTTACCATGCTGAGTTTTTTTGTGGTGCCTTTAGGCACTGATAAATTGTCACACTCTTCCTATAATTTTAATATTCTTCCAGTAAACTTTATAAGCCTGACAGCCTTTCTAGAAGACATATTGAGATGCATTTAAGTATTTGGGACCTGTTAAATACGACTGATGGTGCCCAGTTCAGTAGATGTACGGATGTTATAGGTGAAGGCCATGTCATTATGTACTACTACCTATTAAAAAAATGAAGTAGTGTAGGTCGGGCATAGAGAAAATGGAAGTTTACAAAAAAATATTACAACTATTGTTTAATAGACAATCATCACATGTAGAGTTTGCATGATTTACCTTGCTGGTACTTTATCTAAATTAGAAGCAAATTGTTTGAAGATTACTTCTACCTAAATGGCAGAAAATGCACCTATCTTGGTGATGGATAGGACAGCTTGAGGGGATATGGAGGAGGCTGTTTTTATGATAGGTGTCGTTTAAACATTTTGCTACTAATTTATGGAAAGTATCATATTTTTCTTACTATTGAACTCCCTTTAAATTAAATCACACTCCAGGTTAAATTTCCTGGAGGTATAAATTTGTGGAGGATTTGATAATACTACCTTTAATGATGTAAGGTAGAATAGTGTGGATAGAGATCTAATGTTAGTGTTTCTCTGCAGCAGGTATATTATACTCATATACATTTGCAGCAGGCAATTTATATGCATTCTATGCAGCACACACATAATCACATCACTGCTGAATGCGCAGTACATGCACATTAAGCTCTGCTATGCATGCACGCTGCTCTGCTACATGCATACAAACAGCTCAGTTATACACAGCGGTCTTACATACACACATCTCTATTACATACATACACACACCTCCGCAGCATACACACAGCTCAGCTACATACAAACACACAACTCTCCTACAGTCACAAACATAGCTTTCCTATCTACACACATCTCTCATATATACACATACAGCTCCACTATGTACACTCAACACTGATATATATATCTATATATATACATATACATGCAAACGCCCATAAAAACAGACATACACGCAACAACTGTATATATTACCACATTTTGAAATTCCGTTCAGGAATGTGACTGATCACATGATGTGAAAGGTCCTTCAGCTAAACAGGAACGTTCAGTTTCCTTACAAGTCCCAGTATCTTTCTCTCCAGTACCACACCGATCAGATAGATCAGTGAAGGGCAAGCACAGAGAGAACAGTTCTCTCATTGATCAGGAAGGATGCTGTCAGCATTCTCCTCATTCTGAATACGCTGCCTCCGGACTGTAAGAATAATACATATTTTAGCAAGTTTTTTCATTGCTAAAAAGTACGTCTTATTGTCTAATAGATACTGGTGTTAAAAATTACATTTGTTTACAATGCATTTTTGCCATGTATGTTATAACGGGTCAAAACCAAGAGTTTTACCATGCTGAGTTTTTTTGTGGTGCCTTTAGGCACTGATAAATTGTCACACTCTTCCTATAATTTTAATATTCTTCCAGTAAACTTTATAAGCCTGACAGCCTTTCTAGAAGACATATTGAGATGCATTTAAGTATTTGGGACCTGTTAAATACGACTGATGGTGCCCAGTTCAGTAGATGTACGGATGTTATAGGTGAAGGCCATGTCATTATGTACTACTACCTATTAAAAAAATGAAGTAGTGTAGGTCGGGCATAGAGAAAATGGAAGTTTACAAAAAAATATTACAACTATTGTTTAATAGACAATCATCACATGTAGAGTTTGCATGATTTACCTTGCTGGTACTTTATCTAAATTAGAAGCAAATTGTTTGAAGATTACTTCTACCTAAATGGCAGAAAATGCACCTATCTTGGTGATGGATAGGACAGCTTGAGGGGATATGGAGGAGGCTGTTTTTATGATAGGTGTCGTTTAAACATTTTGCTACTAATTTATGGAAAGTATCATATTTTTCTTACTATTGAACTCCCTTTAAATTAAATCACACTCCAGGTTAAATTTCCTGGAGGTATAAATTTGTGGAGGATTTGATAATACTACCTTTAATGATGTAAGGTAGAATAGTGTGGATAGAGATCTAATGTTAGTGTTTCTCTGCAGCAGGTATATTATACTCATATACATTTGCAGCAGGCAATTTATATGCATTCTATGCAGCACACACATAATCACATCACTGCTGAATGCACAGTACATGCACATTAAGCTCTGCTATGCATGCACGCTGCTCTGCTACATGCATACAAACAGCTCAGTTACACACAGCGGTCTTACATACACACATCTCTGTTACATACATACACACACCTCCGCAGCATACACACAGCTCAGCTACATACAAACACACAACTCTCCTACAGTCACAAACATAGCTTTCCTATCTACACACATCTCTCATATATACACATACAGCTCCACTATGTACACTCAACACTGATATATATATATATATATATATATATATACATATACATGCAAACGCCCATAAAAACAGACATACACGCAACAACTGTATATATTACCACATTTTGAAATTCCGTTCAGGAATGTGACTGATCACATGATGTGAAAGGTCCTTCAGCTAAACAGGAACGTTCAGTTTCCTTACAAGTCCCAGTATCTTTCTCTCCAGTACCACACCGATCAGATAGATCAGTGAAGGGCAAGCACAGAGAGAACAGTTCTCTCATTGATCAGGAAGGATGCTGTCAGCATTCTCCTCATTCTGAATACGCTGCCTCCGGACTGTAAGAATAATACATATTTTAGCAAGTTTTTTCATTGCTAAAAAGTACGTCTTATTGTCTAATAGATACTGGTGTTAAAAATTACATTTGTTTACAATGCATTTTTGCCATGTATGTTATAACGGGTCAAAACCAAGAGTTTTACCATGCTGAGTTTTTTTGTGGTGCCTTTAGGCACTGATAAATTGTCACACTCTTCCTATAATTTTAATATTCTTCCAGTAAACTTTATAAGCCTGACAGCCTTTCTAGAAGACATATTGAGATGCATTTAAGTATTTGGGACCTGTTAAATACGACTGATGGTGCCCAGTTCAGTAGATGTACGGATGTTATAGGTGAAGGCCATGTCATTATGTACTACTACCTATTAAAAAAATGAAGTAGTGTAGGTCGGGCATAGAGAAAATGGAAGTTTACAAAAAAATATTACAACTATTGTTTAATAGACAATCATCACATGTAGAGTTTGCATGATTTACCTTGCTGGTACTTTATCTAAATTAGAAGCAAATTGTTTGAAGATTACTTCTACCTAAATGGCAGAAAATGCACCTATCTTGGTGATGGATAGGACAGCTTGAGGGGATATGGAGGAGGCTGTTTTTATGATAGGTGTCGTTTAAACATTTTGCTACTAATTTATGGAAAGTATCATATTTTTCTTACTATTGAACTCCCTTTAAATTAAATCACACTCCAGGTTAAATTTCCTGGAGGTATAAATTTGTGGAGGATTTGATAATACTACCTTTAATGATGTAAGGTAGAATAGTGTGGATAGAGATCTAATGTTAGTGTTTCTCTGCAGCAGGTATATTATACTCATATACATTTGCAGCAGGCAATTTATATGCATTCTATGCAGCACACACATAATCACATCACTGCTGAATGCGCAGTACATGCACATTAAGCTCTGCTATGCATGCACGCTGCTCTGCTACATGCATACAAACAGCTCAGTTACACACAGCGGTCTTACATACACACATCTCTGTTACATACATACACACACCTCCGCAGCATACACACAGCTCAGCTACATACAAACACACAACTCTCCTACAGTCACAAACATAGCTTTCCTATCTACACACATCTCTCATATATACACATACAGCTCCACTATGTACACTCAACACTGATATATATATATATATATATATATATATACATATACATGCAAACGCCCATAAAAACAGACATACACGCAACAACTGTATATATTACCACATTTTGAAATTCCGTTCAGGAATGTGACTGATCACATGATGTGAAAGGTCCTTCAGCTAAACAGGAACGTTCAGTTTCCTTACAAGTCCCAGTATCTTTCTCTCCAGTACCACACCGATCAGATAGATCAGTGAAGGGCAAGCACAGAGAGAACAGTTCTCTCATTGATCAGGAAGGATGCTGTCAGCATTCTCCTCATTCTGAATACGCTGCCTCCGGACTGTAAGAATAATACATATTTTAGCAAGTTTTTTCATTGCTAAAAAGTACGTCTTATTGTCTAATAGATACTGGTGTTAAAAATTACATTTGTTTACAATGCATTTTTGCCATGTATGTTATAACGGGTCAAAACCAAGAGTTTTACCATGCTGAGTTTTTTTGTGGTGCCTTTAGGCACTGATAAATTGTCACACTCTTCCTATAATTTTAATATTCTTCCAGTAAACTTTATAAGCCTGACAGCCTTTCTAGAAGACATATTGAGATGCATTTAAGTATTTGGGACCTGTTAAATACGACTGATGGTGCCCAGTTCAGTAGATGTACGGATGTTATAGGTGAAGGCCATGTCATTATGTACTACTACCTATTAAAAAAATGAAGTAGTGTAGGTCGGGCATAGAGAAAATGGAAGTTTACAAAAAAATATTACAACTATTGTTTAATAGACAATCATCACATGTAGAGTTTGCATGATTTACCTTGCTGGTACTTTATCTAAATTAGAAGCAAATTGTTTGAAGATTACTTCTACCTAAATGGCAGAAAATGCACCTATCTTGGTGATGGATAGGACAGCTTGAGGGGATATGGAGGAGGCTGTTTTTATGATAGGTGTCGTTTAAACATTTTGCTACTAATTTATGGAAAGTATCATATTTTTCTTACTATTGAACTCCCTTTAAATTAAATCACACTCCAGGTTAAATTTCCTGGAGGTATAAATTTGTGGAGGATTTGATAATACTACCTTTAATGATGTAAGGTAGAATAGTGTGGATAGAGATCTAATGTTAGTGTTTCTCTGCAGCAGGTATATTATACTCATATACATTTGCAGCAGGCAATTTATATGCATTCTATGCAGCACACACATAATCACATCACTGCTGAATGCGCAGTACATGCACATTAAGCTCTGCTATGCATGCACGCTGCTCTGCTACATGCATACAAACAGCTCAGTTACACACAGCGGTCTTACATACACACATCTCTGTTACATACATACACACACCTCCGCAGCATACACACAGCTCAGCTACATACAAACACACAACTCTCCTACAGTCACAAACATAGCTTTCCTATCTACACACATCTCTCATATATACACATACAGCTCCACTATGTACACTCAACACTGATATATATATATATATATATATATATATACATATACATGCAAACGCCCATAAAAACAGACATACACGCAACAACTGTATATATTACCACATTTTGAAATTCCGTTCAGGAATGTGACTGATCACATGATGTGAAAGGTCCTTCAGCTAAACAGGAACGTTCAGTTTCCTTACAAGTCCCAGTATCTTTCTCTCCAGTACCACACCGATCAGATAGATCAGTGAAGGGCAAGCACAGAGAGAACAGTTCTCTCATTGATCAGGAAGGATGCTGTCAGCATTCTCCTCATTCTGAATACGCTGCCTCCGGACTGTAAGAATAATACATATTTTAGCAAGTTTTTTCATTGCTAAAAAGTACGTCTTATTGTCTAATAGATACTGGTGTTAAAAATTACATTTGTTTACAATGCATTTTTGCCATGTATGTTATAACGGGTCAAAACCAAGAGTTTTACCATGCTGAGTTTTTTTGTGGTGCCTTTAGGCACTGATAAATTGTCACACTCTTCCTATAATTTTAATATTCTTCCAGTAAACTTTATAAGCCTGACAGCCTTTCTAGAAGACATATTGAGATGCATTTAAGTATTTGGGACCTGTTAAATACGACTGATGGTGCCCAGTTCAGTAGATGTACGGATGTTATAGGTGAAGGCCATGTCATTATGTACTACTACCTATTAAAAAAATGAAGTAGTGTAGGTCGGGCATAGAGAAAATGGAAGTTTACAAAAAAATATTACAACTATTGTTTAATAGACAATCATCACATGTAGAGTTTGCATGATTTACCTTGCTGGTACTTTATCTAAATTAGAAGCAAATTGTTTGAAGATTACTTCTACCTAAATGGCAGAAAATGCACCTATCTTGGTGATGGATAGGACAGCTTGAGGGGATATGGAGGAGGCTGTTTTTATGATAGGTGTCGTTTAAACATTTTGCTACTAATTTATGGAAAGTATCATATTTTTCTTACTATTGAACTCCCTTTAAATTAAATCACACTCCAGGTTAAATTTCCTGGAGGTATAAATTTGTGGAGGATTTGATAATACTACCTTTAATGATGTAAGGTAGAATAGTGTGGATAGAGATCTAATGTTAGTGTTTCTCTGCAGCAGGTATATTATACTCATATACATTTGCAGCAGGCAATTTATATGCATTCTATGCAGCACACACATAATCACATCACTGCTGAATGCGCAGTACATGCACATTAAGCTCTGCTATGCATGCACGCTGCTCTGCTACATGCATACAAACAGCTCAGTTACACACAGCGGTCTTACATACACACATCTCTGTTACATACATACACACACCTCCGCAGCATACACACAGCTCAGCTACATACAAACACACAACTCTCCTACAGTCACAAACATAGCTTTCCTATCTACACACATCTCTCATATATACACATACAGCTCCACTATGTACACTCAACACTGATATATATATATATATATATATATATATATATACATATACATGCAAACGCCCATAAAAACAGACATACACGCAACAACTGTATATATTACCACATTTTGAAATTCCGTTCAGGAATGTGACTGATCACATGATGTGAAAGGTCCTTCAGCTAAACAGGAACGTTCAGTTTCCTTACAAGTCCCAGTATCTTTCTCTCCAGTACCACACCGATCAGATAGATCAGTGAAGGGCAAGCACAGAGAGAACAGTTCTCTCATTGATCAGGAAGGATGCTGTCAGCATTCTCCTCATTCTGAATACGCTGCCTCCGGACTGTAAGAATAATACATATTTTAGCAAGTTTTTTCATTGCTAAAAAGTACGTCTTATTGTCTAATAGATACTGGTGTTAAAAATTACATTTGTTTACAATGCATTTTTGCCATGTATGTTATAACGGGTCAAAACCAAGAGTTTTACCATGCTGAGTTTTTTTGTGGTGCCTTTAGGCACTGATAAATTGTCACACTCTTCCTATAATTTTAATATTCTTCCAGTAAACTTTATAAGCCTGACAGCCTTTCTAGAAGACATATTGAGATGCATTTAAGTATTTGGGACCTGTTAAATACGACTGATGGTGCCCAGTTCAGTAGATGTACGGATGTTATAGGTGAAGGCCATGTCATTATGTACTACTACCTATTAAAAAAATGAAGTAGTGTAGGTCGGGCATAGAGAAAATGGAAGTTTACAAAAAAATATTACAACTATTGTTTAATAGACAATCATCACATGTAGAGTTTGCATGATTTACCTTGCTGGTATTTTATCTAAATTAGAAGCAAATTGTTTGAAGATTACTTCTACCTAAATGGCAGAAAATGCACCTATCTTGGTGATGGATAGGACAGCTTGAGGGGATATGGAGGAGGCTGTTTTTATGATAGGTGTCGTTTAAACATTTTGCTACTAATTTATGGAAAGTATCATATTTTTCTTACTATTGAACTCCCTTTAAATTAAATCACACTCCAGGTTAAATTTCCTGGAGGTATAAATTTGTGGAGGATTTGATAATACTACCTTTAATGATGTAAGGTAGAATAGTGTGGATAGAGATCTAATGTTAGTGTTTCTCTGCAGCAGGTATATTATACTCATATACATTTGCAGCAGGCAATTTATATGCATTCTATGCAGCACACACATAATCACATCACTGCTGAATGCGCAGTACATGCACATTAAGCTCTGCTATGCATGCACGCTGCTCTGCTACATGCATACAAACAGCTCAGTTACACACAGCGGTCTTACATACACACATCTCTGTTACATACATACACACACCTCCGCAGCATACACACAGCTCAGCTACATACAAACACACAACTCTCCTACAGTCACAAACATAGCTTTCCTATCTACACACATCTCTCATATATACACATACAGCTCCACTATGTACACTCAACACTGATATATATATATATATATATATATATATACATATACATGCAAACGCCCATAAAAACAGACATACACGCAACAACTGTATATATTACCACATTTTGAAATTCCGTTCAGGAATGTGACTGATCACATGATGTGAAAGGTCCTTCAGCTAAACAGGAACGTTCAGTTTCCTTACAAGTCCCAGTATCTTTCTCTCCAGTACCACACCGATCAGATAGATCAGTGAAGGGCAAGCACAGAGAGAACAGTTCTCTCATTGATCAGGAAGGATGCTGTCAGCATTCTCCTCATTCTGAATACGCTGCCTCCGGACTGTAAGAATAATACATATTTTAGCAAGTTTTTTCATTGCTAAAAAGTACGTCTTATTGTCTAATAGATACTGGTGTTAAAAATTACATTTGTTTACAATGCATTTTTGCCATGTATGTTATAACGGGTCAAAACCAAGAGTTTTACCATGCTGAGTTTTTTTGTGGTGCCTTTAGGCACTGATAAATTGTCACACTCTTCCTATAATTTTAATATTCTTCCAGTAAACTTTATAAGCCTGACAGCCTTTCTAGAAGACATATTGAGATGCATTTAAGTATTTGGGACCTGTTAAATACGACTGATGGTGCCCAGTTCAGTAGATGTACGGATGTTATAGGTGAAGGCCATGTCATTATGTACTACTACCTATTAAAAAAATGAAGTAGTGTAGGTCGGGCATAGAGAAAATGGAAGTTTACAAAAAAATATTACAACTATTGTTTAATAGACAATCATCACATGTAGAGTTTGCATGATTTACCTTGCTGGTACTTTATCTAAATTAGAAGCAAATTGTTTGAAGATTACTTCTACCTAAATGGCAGAAAATGCACCTATCTTGGTGATGGATAGGACAGCTTGAGGGGATATGGAGGAGGCTGTTTTTATGATAGGTGTCGTTTAAACATTTTGCTACTAATTTATGGAAAGTATCATATTTTTCTTACTATTGAACTCCCTTTAAATTAAATCACACTCCAGGTTAAATTTCCTGGAGGTATAAATTTGTGGAGGATTTGATAATACTACCTTTAATGATGTAAGGTAGAATAGTGTGGATAGAGATCTAATGTTAGTGTTTCTCTGCAGCAGGTATATTATACTCATATACATTTGCAGCAGGCAATTTATATGCATTCTATGCAGCACACACATAATCACATCACTGCTGAATGCGCAGTACATGCACATTAAGCTCTGCTATGCATGCACGCTGCTCTGCTACATGCATACAAACAGCTCAGTTATACACAGCGGTCTTACATACACACATCTCTATTACATACATACACACACCTCCGCAGCATACACACAGCTCAGCTACATACAAACACACAACTCTCCTACAGTCACAAACATAGCTTTCCTATCTACACACATCTCTCATATATACACATACAGCTCCACTATGTACACTCAACACTGATATATATATCTATATATATACATATACATGCAAACGCCCATAAAAACAGACATACACGCAACAACTGTATATATTACCACATTTTGAAATTCCGTTCAGGAATGTGACTGATCACATGATGTGAAAGGTCCTTCAGCTAAACAGGAACGTTCAGTTTCCTTACAAGTCCCAGTATCTTTCTCTCCAGTACCACACCGATCAGATAGATCAGTGAAGGGCAAGCACAGAGAGAACAGTTCTCTCATTGATCAGGAAGGATGCTGTCAGCATTCTCCTCATTCTGAATACGCTGCCTCCGGACTGTAAGAATAATACATATTTTAGCAAGTTTTTTCATTGCTAAAAAGTACGTCTTATTGTCTAATAGATACTGGTGTTAAAAATTACATTTGTTTACAATGCATTTTTGCCATGTATGTTATAACGGGTCAAAACCAAGAGTTTTACCATGCTGAGTTTTTTTGTGGTGCCTTTAGGCACTGATAAATTGTCACACTCTTCCTATAATTTTAATATTCTTCCAGTAAACTTTATAAGCCTGACAGCCTTTCTAGAAGACATATTGAGATGCATTTAAGTATTTGGGACCTGTTAAATACGACTGATGGTGCCCAGTTCAGTAGATGTACGGATGTTATAGGTGAAGGCCATGTCATTATGTACTACTACCTATTAAAAAAATGAAGTAGTGTAGGTCGGGCATAGAGAAAATGGAAGTTTACAAAAAAATATTACAACTATTGTTTAATAGACAATCATCACATGTAGAGTTTGCATGATTTACCTTGCTGGTACTTTATCTAAATTAGAAGCAAATTGTTTGAAGATTACTTCTACCTAAATGGCAGAAAATGCACCTATCTTGGTGATGGATAGGACAGCTTGAGGGGATATGGAGGAGGCTGTTTTTATGATAGGTGTCGTTTAAACATTTTGCTACTAATTTATGGAAAGTATCATATTTTTCTTACTATTGAACTCCCTTTAAATTAAATCACACTCCAGGTTAAATTTCCTGGAGGTATAAATTTGTGGAGGATTTGATAATACTACCTTTAATGATGTAAGGTAGAATAGTGTGGATAGAGATCTAATGTTAGTGTTTCTCTGCAGCAGGTATATTATACTCATATACATTTGCAGCAGGCAATTTATATGCATTCTATGCAGCACACACATAATCACATCACTGCTGAATGCACAGTACATGCACATTAAGCTCTGCTATGCATGCACGCTGCTCTGCTACATGCATACAAACAGCTCAGTTACACACAGCGGTCTTACATACACACATCTCTGTTACATACATACACACACCTCCGCAGCATACACACAGCTCAGCTACATACAAACACACAACTCTCCTACAGTCACAAACATAGCTTTCCTATCTACACACATCTCTCATATATACACATACAGCTCCACTATGTACACTCAACACTGATATATATATATATATATATATATATATATATATATATACATATACATGCAAACGCCCATAAAAACAGACATACACGCAACAACTGTATATATTACCACATTTTGAAATTCCGTTCAGGAATGTGACTGATCACATGATGTGAAAGGTCCTTCAGCTAAACAGGAACGTTCAGTTTCCTTACAAGTCCCAGTATCTTTCTCTCCAGTACCACACCGATCAGATAGATCAGTGAAGGGCAAGCACAGAGAGAACAGTTCTCTCATTGATCAGGAAGGATGCTGTCAGCATTCTCCTCATTCTGAATACGCTGCCTCCGGACTGTAAGAATAATACATATTTTAGCAAGTTTTTTCATTGCTAAAAAGTACGTCTTATTGTCTAATAGATACTGGTGTTAAAAATTACATTTGTTTACAATGCATTTTTGCCATGTATGTTATAACGGGTCAAAACCAAGAGTTTTACCATGCTGAGTTTTTTTGTGGTGCCTTTAGGCACTGATAAATTGTCACACTCTTCCTATAATTTTAATATTCTTCCAGTAAACTTTATAAGCCTGACAGCCTTTCTAGAAGACATATTGAGATGCATTTAAGTATTTGGGACCTGTTAAATACGACTGATGGTGCCCAGTTCAGTAGATGTACGGATGTTATAGGTGAAGGCCATGTCATTATGTACTACTACCTATTAAAAAAATGAAGTAGTGTAGGTCGGGCATAGAGAAAATGGAAGTTTACAAAAAAATATTACAACTATTGTTTAATAGACAATCATCACATGTAGAGTTTGCATGATTTACCTTGCTGGTACTTTATCTAAATTAGAAGCAAATTGTTTGAAGATTACTTCTACCTAAATGGCAGAAAATGCACCTATCTTGGTGATGGATAGGACAGCTTGAGGGGATATGGAGGAGGCTGTTTTTATGATAGGTGTCGTTTAAACATTTTGCTACTAATTTATGGAAAGTATCATATTTTTCTTACTATTGAACTCCCTTTAAATTAAATCACACTCCAGGTTAAATTTCCTGGAGGTATAAATTTGTGGAGGATTTGATAATACTACCTTTAATGATGTAAGGTAGAATAGTGTGGATAGAGATCTAATGTTAGTGTTTCTCTGCAGCAGGTATATTATACTCATATACATTTGCAGCAGGCAATTTATATGCATTCTATGCAGCACACACATAATCACATCACTGCTGAATGCGCAGTACATGCACATTAAGCTCTGCTATGCATGCACGCTGCTCTGCTACATGCATACAAACAGCTCAGTTACACACAGCGGTCTTACATACACACATCTCTGTTACATACATACACACACCTCCGCAGCATACACACAGCTCAGCTACATACAAACACACAACTCTCCTACAGTCACAAACATAGCTTTCCTATCTACACACATCTCTCATATATACACATACAGCTCCACTATGTACACTCAACACTGATATATATATATATATATATATATATATATATATACATATACATGCAAACGCCCATAAAAACAGACATACACGCAACAACTGTATATATTACCACATTTTGAAATTCCGTTCAGGAATGTGACTGATCACATGATGTGAAAGGTCCTTCAGCTAAACAGGAACGTTCAGTTTCCTTACAAGTCCCAGTATCTTTCTCTCCAGTACCACACCGATCAGATAGATCAGTGAAGGGCAAGCACAGAGAGAACAGTTCTCTCATTGATCAGGAAGGATGCTGTCAGCATTCTCCTCATTCTGAATACGCTGCCTCCGGACTGTAAGAATAATACATATTTTAGCAAGTTTTTTCATTGCTAAAAAGTACGTCTTATTGTCTAATAGATACTGGTGTTAAAAATTACATTTGTTTACAATGCATTTTTGCCATGTATGTTATAACGGGTCAAAACCAAGAGTTTTACCATGCTGAGTTTTTTTGTGGTGCCTTTAGGCACTGATAAATTGTCACACTCTTCCTATAATTTTAATATTCTTCCAGTAAACTTTATAAGCCTGACAGCCTTTCTAGAAGACATATTGAGATGCATTTAAGTATTTGGGACCTGTTAAATACGACTGATGGTGCCCAGTTCAGTAGATGTACGGATGTTATAGGTGAAGGCCATGTCATTATGTACTACTACCTATTAAAAAAATGAAGTAGTGTAGGTCGGGCATAGAGAAAATGGAAGTTTACAAAAAAATATTACAACTATTGTTTAATAGACAATCATCACATGTAGAGTTTGCATGATTTACCTTGCTGGTATTTTATCTAAATTAGAAGCAAATTGTTTGAAGATTACTTCTACCTAAATGGCAGAAAATGCACCTATCTTGGTGATGGATAGGACAGCTTGAGGGGATATGGAGGAGGCTGTTTTTATGATAGGTGTCGTTTAAACATTTTGCTACTAATTTATGGAAAGTATCATATTTTTCTTACTATTGAACTCCCTTTAAATTAAATCACACTCCAGGTTAAATTTCCTGGAGGTATAAATTTGTGGAGGATTTGATAATACTACCTTTAATGATGTAAGGTAGAATAGTGTGGATAGAGATCTAATGTTAGTGTTTCTCTGCAGCAGGTATATTATACTCATATACATTTGCAGCAGGCAATTTATATGCATTCTATGCAGCACACACATAATCACATCACTGCTGAATGCGCAGTACATGCACATTAAGCTCTGCTATGCATGCACGCTGCTCTGCTACATGCATACAAACAGCTCAGTTACACACAGCGGTCTTACATACACACATCTCTGTTACATACATACACACACCTCCGCAGCATACACACAGCTCAGCTACATACAAACACACAACTCTCCTACAGTCACAAACATAGCTTTCCTATCTACACACATCTCTCATATATACACATACAGCTCCACTATGTACACTCAACACTGATATATATATATATATATATATATATACATATACATGCAAACGCCCATAAAAACAGACATACACGCAACAACTGTATATATTACCACATTTTGAAATTCCGTTCAGGAATGTGACTGATCACATGATGTGAAAGGTCCTTCAGCTAAACAGGAACGTTCAGTTTCCTTACAAGTCCCAGTATCTTTCTCTCCAGTACCACACCGATCAGATAGATCAGTGAAGGGCAAGCACAGAGAGAACAGTTCTCTCATTGATCAGGAAGGATGCTGTCAGCATTCTCCTCATTCTGAATACGCTGCCTCCGGACTGTAAGAATAATACATATTTTAGCAAGTTTTTTCATTGCTAAAAAGTACGTCTTATTGTCTAATAGATACTGGTGTTAAAAATTACATTTGTTTACAATGCATTTTTGCCATGTATGTTATAACGGGTCAAAACCAAGAGTTTTACCATGCTGAGTTTTTTTGTGGTGCCTTTAGGCACTGATAAATTGTCACACTCTTCCTATAATTTTAATATTCTTCCAGTAAACTTTATAAGCCTGACAGCCTTTCTAGAAGACATATTGAGATGCATTTAAGTATTTGGGACCTGTTAAATACGACTGATGGTGCCCAGTTCAGTAGATGTACGGATGTTATAGGTGAAGGCCATGTCATTATGTACTACTACCTATTAAAAAAATGAAGTAGTGTAGGTCGGGCATAGAGAAAATGGAAGTTTACAAAAAAATATTACAACTATTGTTTAATAGACAATCATCACATGTAGAGTTTGCATGATTTACCTTGCTAGTACTTTATCTAAATTAGAAGCAAATTGTTTGAAGATTACTTCTACCTAAATGGCAGAAAATGCACCTATCTTGGTGATGGATAGGACAGCTTGAGGGGATATGGAGGAGGCTGTTTTTATGATAGGTGTCGTTTAAACATTTTGCTACTAATTTATGGAAAGTATCATATTTTTCTTACTATTGAACTCCCTTTAAATTAAATCACACTCCAGGTTAAATTTCCTGGAGGTATAAATTTGTGGAGGATTTGATAATACTACCTTTAATGATGTAAGGTAGAATAGTGTGGATAGAGATCTAATGTTAGTGTTTCTCTGCAGCAGGTATATTATACTCATATACATTTGCAGCAGGCAATTTATATGCATTCTATGCAGCACACACATAATCACATCACTGCTGAATGCGCAGTACATGCACATTAAGCTCTGCTATGCATGCACGCTGCTCTGCTACATGCATACAAACAGCTCAGTTATACACAGCGGTCTTACATACACACATCTCTATTACATACATACACACACCTCCGCAGCATACACACAGCTCAGCTACATACAAACACACAACTCTCCTACAGTCACAAACATAGCTTTCCTATCTACACACATCTCTCATATATACACATACAGCTCCACTATGTACACTCAACACTGATATATATATCTATATATATACATATACATGCAAACGCCCATAAAAACAGACATACACGCAACAACTGTATATATTACCACATTTTGAAATTCCGTTCAGGAATGTGACTGATCACATGATGTGAAAGGTCCTTCAGCTAAACAGGAACGTTCAGTTTCCTTACAAGTCCCAGTATCTTTCTCTCCAGTACCACACCGATCAGATAGATCAGTGAAGGGCAAGCACAGAGAGAACAGTTCTCTCATTGATCAGGAAGGATGCTGTCAGCATTCTCCTCATTCTGAATACGCTGCCTCCGGACTGTAAGAATAATACATATTTTAGCAAGTTTTTTCATTGCTAAAAAGTACGTCTTATTGTCTAATAGATACTGGTGTTAAAAATTACATTTGTTTACAATGCATTTTTGCCATGTATGTTATAACGGGTCAAAACCAAGAGTTTTACCATGCTGAGTTTTTTTGTGGTGCCTTTAGGCACTGATAAATTGTCACACTCTTCCTATAATTTTAATATTCTTCCAGTAAACTTTATAAGCCTGACAGCCTTTCTAGAAGACATATTGAGATGCATTTAAGTATTTGGGACCTGTTAAATACGACTGATGGTGCCCAGTTCAGTAGATGTACGGATGTTATAGGTGAAGGCCATGTCATTATGTACTACTACCTATTAAAAAAATGAAGTAGTGTAGGTCGGGCATAGAGAAAATGGAAGTTTACAAAAAAATATTACAACTATTGTTTAATAGACAATCATCACATGTAGAGTTTGCATGATTTACCTTGCTGGTACTTTATCTAAATTAGAAGCAAATTGTTTGAAGATTACTTCTACCTAAATGGCAGAAAATGCACCTATCTTGGTGATGGATAGGACAGCTTGAGGGGATATGGAGGAGGCTGTTTTTATGATAGGTGTCGTTTAAACATTTTGCTACTAATTTATGGAAAGTATCATATTTTTCTTACTATTGAACTCCCTTTAAATTAAATCACACTCCAGGTTAAATTTCCTGGAGGTATAAATTTGTGGAGGATTTGATAATACTACCTTTAATGATGTAAGGTAGAATAGTGTGGATAGAGATCTAATGTTAGTGTTTCTCTGCAGCAGGTATATTATACTCATATACATTTGCAGCAGGCAATTTATATGCATTCTATGCAGCACACACATAATCACATCACTGCTGAATGCGCAGTACATGCACATTAAGCTCTGCTATGCATGCACGCTGCTCTGCTACATGCATACAAACAGCTCAGTTACACACAGCGGTCTTACATACACACATCTCTGTTACATACATACACACACCTCCGCAGCATACACACAGCTCAGCTACATACAAACACACAACTCTCCTACAGTCACAAACATAGCTTTCCTATCTACACACATCTCTCATATATACACATACAGCTCCACTATGTACACTCAACACTGATATATATATATATATATATATATATATATATATATATATATACATATACATGCAAACGCCCATAAAAACAGACATACACGCAACAACTGTATATATTACCACATTTTGAAATTCCGTTCAGGAATGTGACTGATCACATGATGTGAAAGGTCCTTCAGCTAAACAGGAACGTTCAGTTTCCTTACAAGTCCCAGTATCTTTCTCTCCAGTACCACACCGATCAGATAGATCAGTGAAGGGCAAGCACAGAGAGAACAGTTCTCTCATTGATCAGGAAGGATGCTGTCAGCATTCTCCTCATTCTGAATACGCTGCCTCCGGACTGTAAGAATAATACATATTTTAGCAAGTTTTTTCATTGCTAAAAAGTACGTCTTATTGTCTAATAGATACTGGTGTTAAAAATTACATTTGTTTACAATGCATTTTTGCCATGTATGTTATAACGGGTCAAAACCAAGAGTTTTACCATGCTGAGTTTTTTTGTGGTGCCTTTAGGCACTGATAAATTGTCACACTCTTCCTATAATTTTAATATTCTTCCAGTAAACTTTATAAGCCTGACAGCCTTTCTAGAAGACATATTGAGATGCATTTAAGTATTTGGGACCTGTTAAATACGACTGATGGTGCCCAGTTCAGTAGATGTACGGATGTTATAGGTGAAGGCCATGTCATTATGTACTACTACCTATTAAAAAAATGAAGTAGTGTAGGTCGGGCATAGAGAAAATGGAAGTTTACAAAAAAATATTACAACTATTGTTTAATAGACAATCATCACATGTAGAGTTTGCATGATTTACCTTGCTAGTACTTTATCTAAATTAGAAGCAAATTGTTTGAAGATTACTTCTACCTAAATGGCAGAAAATGCACCTATCTTGGTGATGGATAGGACAGCTTGAGGGGATATGGAGGAGGCTGTTTTTATGATAGGTGTCGTTTAAACATTTTGCTACTAATTTATGGAAAGTATCATATTTTTCTTACTATTGAACTCCCTTTAAATTAAATCACACTCCAGGTTAAATTTCCTGGAGGTATAAATTTGTGGAGGATTTGATAATACTACCTTTAATGATGTAAGGTAGAATAGTGTGGATAGAGATCTAATGTTAGTGTTTCTCTGCAGCAGGTATATTATACTCATATACATTTGCAGCAGGCAATTTATATGCATTCTATGCAGCACACACATAATCACATCACTGCTGAATGCGCAGTACATGCACATTAAGCTCTGCTATGCATGCACGCTGCTCTGCTACATGCATACAAACAGCTCAGTTATACACAGCGGTCTTACATACACACATCTCTATTACATACATACACACACCTCCGCAGCATACACAGAGCTCAGCTACATACAAACACACAACTCTCCTACAGTCACAAACATAGCTTTCCTATCTACACACATCTCTCATATATACACATACAGCTCCACTATGTACACTCAACACTGATATATATATCTATATATATACATATACATGCAAACGCCCATAAAAACAGACATACACGCAACAACTGTATATATTACCACATTTTGAAATTCCGTTCAGGAATGTGACTGATCACATGATGTGAAAGGTCCTTCAGCTAAACAGGAACGTTCAGTTTCCTTACAAGTCCCAGTATCTTTCTCTCCAGTACCACACCGATCAGATAGATCAGTGAAGGGCAAGCACAGAGAGAACAGTTCTCTCATTGATCAGGAAGGATGCTGTCAGCATTCTCCTCATTCTGAATACGCTGCCTCCGGACTGTAAGAATAATACATATTTTAGCAAGTTTTTTCATTGCTAAAAAGTACGTCTTATTGTCTAATAGATACTGGTGTTAAAAATTACATTTGTTTACAATGCATTTTTGCCATGTATGTTATAACGGGTCAAAACCAAGAGTTTTACCATGCTGAGTTTTTTTGTGGTGCCTTTAGGCACTGATAAATTGTCACACTCTTCCTATAATTTTAATATTCTTCCAGTAAACTTTATAAGCCTGACAGCCTTTCTAGAAGACATATTGAGATGCATTTAAGTATTTGGGACCTGTTAAATACGACTGATGGTGCCCAGTTCAGTAGATGTACGGATGTTATAGGTGAAGGCCATGTCATTATGTACTACTACCTATTAAAAAAATGAAGTAGTGTAGGTCGGGCATAGAGAAAATGGAAGTTTACAAAAAAATATTACAACTATTGTTTAATAGACAATCATCACATGTAGAGTTTGCATGATTTACCTTGCTGGTACTTTATCTAAATTAGAAGCAAATTGTTTGAAGATTACTTCTACCTAAATGGCAGAAAATGCACCTATCTTGGTGATGGATAGGACAGCTTGAGGGGATATGGAGGAGGCTGTTTTTATGATAGGTGTCGTTTAAACATTTTGCTACTAATTTATGGAAAGTATCATATTTTTCTTACTATTGAACTCCCTTTAAATTAAATCACACTCCAGGTTAAATTTCCTGGAGGTATAAATTTGTGGAGGATTTGATAATACTACCTTTAATGATGTAAGGTAGAATAGTGTGGATAGAGATCTAATGTTAGTGTTTCTCTGCAGCAGGTATATTATACTCATATACATTTGCAGCAGGCAATTTATATGCATTCTATGCAGCACACACATAATCACATCACTGCTGAATGCGCAGTACATGCACATTAAGCTCTGCTATGCATGCACGCTGCTCTGCTACATGCATACAAACAGCTCAGTTACACACAGCGGTCTTACATACACACATCTCTGTTACATACATACACACACCTCCGCAGCATACACACAGCTCAGCTACATGCAAACACACAACTCTCCTACAGTCACAAACATAGCTTTCCTATCTACACACATCTCTCATATATACACATACAGCTCCACTATGTACACTCAACACTGATATATATATATATATATATATATATATATATACATATACATGCAAACGCCCATAAAAACAGACATACACGCAACAACTGTATATATTACCACATTTTGAAATTCCGTTCAGGAATGTGACTGATCACATGATGTGAAAGGTCCTTCAGCTAAACAGGAACGTTCAGTTTCCTTACAAGTCCCAGTATCTTTCTCTCCAGTACCACACCGATCAGATAGATCAGTGAAGGGCAAGCACAGAGAGAACAGTTCTCTCATTGATCAGGAAGGATGCTGTCAGCATTCTCCTCATTCTGAATACGCTGCCTCCGGACTGTAAGAATAATACATATTTTAGCAAGTTTTTTCATTGCTAAAAAGTACGTCTTATTGTCTAATAGATACTGGTGTTAAAAATTACATTTGTTTACAATGCATTTTTGCCATGTATGTTATAACGGGTCAAAACCAAGAGTTTTACCATGCTGAGTTTTTTTGTGGTGCCTTTAGGCACTGATAAATTGTCACACTCTTCCTATAATTTTAATATTCTTCCAGTAAACTTTATAAGCCTGACAGCCTTTCTAGAAGACATATTGAGATGCATTTAAGTATTTGGGACCTGTTAAATACGACTGATGGTGCCCAGTTCAGTAGATGTACGGATGTTATAGGTGAAGGCCATGTCATTATGTACTACTACCTATTAAAAAAATGAAGTAGTGTAGGTCGGGCATAGAGAAAATGGAAGTTTACAAAAAAATATTACAACTATTGTTTAATAGACAATCATCACATGTAGAGTTTGCATGATTTACCTTGCTGGTATTTTATCTAAATTAGAAGCAAATTGTTTGAAGATTACTTCTACCTAAATGGCAGAAAATGCACCTATCTTGGTGATGGATAGGACAGCTTGAGGGGATATGGAGGAGGCTGTTTTTATGATAGGTGTCGTTTAAACATTTTGCTACTAATTTATGGAAAGTATCATATTTTTCTTACTATTGAACTCCCTTTAAATTAAATCACACTCCAGGTTAAATTTCCTGGAGGTATAAATTTGTGGAGGATTTGATAATACTACCTTTAATGATGTAAGGTAGAATAGTGTGGATAGAGATCTAATGTTAGTGTTTCTCTGCAGCAGGTATATTATACTCATATACATTTGCAGCAGGCAATTTATATGCATTCTATGCAGCACACACATAATCACATCACTGCTGAATGCGCAGTACATGCACATTAAGCTCTGCTATGCATGCACGCTGCTCTGCTACATGCATACAAACAGCTCAGTTACACACAGCGGTCTTACATACACACATCTCTGTTACATACATACACACACCTCCGCAGCATACACACAGCTCAGCTACATACAAACACACAACTCTCCTACAGTCACAAACATAGCTTTCCTATCTACACACATCTCTCATATATACACATACAGCTCCACTATGTACACTCAACACTGATATATATATATATATATATATATATACATATACATGCAAACGCCCATAAAAACAGACATACACGCAACAACTGTATATATTACCACATTTTGAAATTCCGTTCAGGAATGTGACTGATCACATGATGTGAAAGGTCCTTCAGCTAAACAGGAACGTTCAGTTTCCTTACAAGTCCCAGTATCTTTCTCTCCAGTACCACACCGATCAGATAGATCAGTGAAGGGCAAGCACAGAGAGAACAGTTCTCTCATTGATCAGGAAGGATGCTGTCAGCATTCTCCTCATTCTGAATACGCTGCCTCCGGACTGTAAGAATAATACATATTTTAGCAAGTTTTTTCATTGCTAAAAAGTACGTCTTATTGTCTAATAGATACTGGTGTTAAAAATTACATTTGTTTACAATGCATTTTTGCCATGTATGTTATAACGGGTCAAAACCAAGAGTTTTACCATGCTGAGTTTTTTTGTGGTGCCTTTAGGCACTGATAAATTGTCACACTCTTCCTATAATTTTAATATTCTTCCAGTAAACTTTATAAGCCTGACAGCCTTTCTAGAAGACATATTGAGATGCATTTAAGTATTTGGGACCTGTTAAATACGACTGATGGTGCCCAGTTCAGTAGATGTACGGATGTTATAGGTGAAGGCCATGTCATTATGTACTACTACCTATTAAAAAAATGAAGTAGTGTAGGTCGGGCATAGAGAAAATGGAAGTTTACAAAAAAATATTACAACTATTGTTTAATAGACAATCATCACATGTAGAGTTTGCATGATTTACCTTGCTAGTACTTTATCTAAATTAGAAGCAAATTGTTTGAAGATTACTTCTACCTAAATGGCAGAAAATGCACCTATCTTGGTGATGGATAGGACAGCTTGAGGGGATATGGAGGAGGCTGTTTTTATGATAGGTGTCGTTTAAACATTTTGCTACTAATTTATGGAAAGTATCATATTTTTCTTACTATTGAACTCCCTTTAAATTAAATCACACTCCAGGTTAAATTTCCTGGAGGTATAAATTTGTGGAGGATTTGATAATACTACCTTTAATGATGTAAGGTAGAATAGTGTGGATAGAGATCTAATGTTAGTGTTTCTCTGCAGCAGGTATATTATACTCATATACATTTGCAGCAGGCAATTTATATGCATTCTATGCAGCACACACATAATCACATCACTGCTGAATGCGCAGTACATGCACATTAAGCTCTGCTATGCATGCACGCTGCTCTGCTACATGCATACAAACAGCTCAGTTATACACAGCGGTCTTACATACACACATCTCTATTACATACATACACACACCTCCGCAGCATACACACAGCTCAGCTACATACAAACACACAACTCTCCTACAGTCACAAACATAGCTTTCCTATCTACACACATCTCTCATATATACACATACAGCTCCACTATGTACACTCAACACTGATATATATATCTATATATATACATATACATGCAAACGCCCATAAAAACAGACATACACGCAACAACTGTATATATTACCACATTTTGAAATTCCGTTCAGGAATGTGACTGATCACATGATGTGAAAGGTCCTTCAGCTAAACAGGAACGTTCAGTTTCCTTACAAGTCCCAGTATCTTTCTCTCCAGTACCACACCGATCAGATAGATCAGTGAAGGGCAAGCACAGAGAGAACAGTTCTCTCATTGATCAGGAAGGATGCTGTCAGCATTCTCCTCATTCTGAATACGCTGCCTCCGGACTGTAAGAATAATACATATTTTAGCAAGTTTTTTCATTGCTAAAAAGTACGTCTTATTGTCTAATAGATACTGGTGTTAAAAATTACATTTGTTTACAATGCATTTTTGCCATGTATGTTATAACGGGTCAAAACCAAGAGTTTTACCATGCTGAGTTTTTTTGTGGTGCCTTTAGGCACTGATAAATTGTCACACTCTTCCTATAATTTTAATATTCTTCCAGTAAACTTTATAAGCCTGACAGCCTTTCTAGAAGACATATTGAGATGCATTTAAGTATTTGGGACCTGTTAAATACGACTGATGGTGCCCAGTTCAGTAGATGTACGGATGTTATAGGTGAAGGCCATGTCATTATGTACTACTACCTATTAAAAAAATGAAGTAGTGTAGGTCGGGCATAGAGAAAATGGAAGTTTACAAAAAAATATTACAACTATTGTTTAATAGACAATCATCACATGTAGAGTTTGCATGATTTACCTTGCTGGTACTTTATCTAAATTAGAAGCAAATTGTTTGAAGATTACTTCTACCTAAATGGCAGAAAATGCACCTATCTTGGTGATGGATAGGACAGCTTGAGGGGATATGGAGGAGGCTGTTTTTATGATAGGTGTCGTTTAAACATTTTGCTACTAATTTATGGAAAGTATCATATTTTTCTTACTATTGAACTCCCTTTAAATTAAATCACACTCCAGGTTAAATTTCCTGGAGGTATAAATTTGTGGAGGATTTGATAATACTACCTTTAATGATGTAAGGTAGAATAGTGTGGATAGAGATCTAATGTTAGTGTTTCTCTGCAGCAGGTATATTATACTCATATACATTTGCAGCAGGCAATTTATATGCATTCTATGCAGCACACACATAATCACATCACTGCTGAATGCGCAGTACATGCACATTAAGCTCTGCTATGCATGCACGCTGCTCTGCTACATGCATACAAACAGCTCAGTTACACACAGCGGTCTTACATACACACATCTCTGTTACATACATACACACACCTCCGCAGCATACACACAGCTCAGCTACATACAAACACACAACTCTCCTACAGTCACAAACATAGCTTTCCTATCTACACACATCTCTCATATATACACATACAGCTCCACTATGTACACTCAACACTGATATATATATATATATATATATATATATATATATATACATATACATGCAAACGCCCATAAAAACAGACATACACGCAACAACTGTATATATTACCACATTTTGAAATTCCGTTCAGGAATGTGACTGATCACATGATGTGAAAGGTCCTTCAGCTAAACAGGAACGTTCAGTTTCCTTACAAGTCCCAGTATCTTTCTCTCCAGTACCACACCGATCAGATAGATCAGTGAAGGGCAAGCACAGAGAGAACAGTTCTCTCATTGATCAGGAAGGATGCTGTCAGCATTCTCCTCATTCTGAATACGCTGCCTCCGGACTGTAAGAATAATACATATTTTAGCAAGTTTTTTCATTGCTAAAAAGTACGTCTTATTGTCTAATAGATACTGGTGTTAAAAATTACATTTGTTTACAATGCATTTTTGCCATGTATGTTATAACGGGTCAAAACCAAGAGTTTTACCATGCTGAGTTTTTTTGTGGTGCCTTTAGGCACTGATAAATTGTCACACTCTTCCTATAATTTTAATATTCTTCCAGTAAACTTTATAAGCCTGACAGCCTTTCTAGAAGACATATTGAGATGCATTTAAGTATTTGGGACCTGTTAAATACGACTGATGGTGCCCAGTTCAGTAGATGTACGGATGTTATAGGTGAAGGCCATGTCATTATGTACTACTACCTATTAAAAAAATGAAGTAGTGTAGGTCGGGCATAGAGAAAATGGAAGTTTACAAAAAAATATTACAACTATTGTTTAATAGACAATCATCACATGTAGAGTTTGCATGATTTACCTTGCTAGTACTTTATCTAAATTAGAAGCAAATTGTTTGAAGATTACTTCTACCTAAATGGCAGAAAATGCACCTATCTTGGTGATGGATAGGACAGCTTGAGGGGATATGGAGGAGGCTGTTTTTATGATAGGTGTCGTTTAAACATTTTGCTACTAATTTATGGAAAGTATCATATTTTTCTTACTATTGAACTCCCTTTAAATTAAATCACACTCCAGGTTAAATTTCCTGGAGGTATAAATTTGTGGAGGATTTGATAATACTACCTTTAATGATGTAAGGTAGAATAGTGTGGATAGAGATCTAATGTTAGTGTTTCTCTGCAGCAGGTATATTATACTCATATACATTTGCAGCAGGCAATTTATATGCATTCTATGCAGCACACACATAATCACATCACTGCTGAATGCGCAGTACATGCACATTAAGCTCTGCTATGCATGCACGCTGCTCTGCTACATGCATACAAACAGCTCAGTTATACACAGCGGTCTTACATACACACATCTCTATTACATACATACACACACCTCCGCAGCATACACAGAGCTCAGCTACATACAAACACACAACTCTCCTACAGTCACAAACATAGCTTTCCTATCTACACACATCTCTCATATATACACATACAGCTCCACTATGTACACTCAACACTGATATATATATCTATATATATACATATACATGCAAACGCCCATAAAAACAGACATACACGCAACAACTGTATATATTACCACATTTTGAAATTCCGTTCAGGAATGTGACTGATCACATGATGTGAAAGGTCCTTCAGCTAAACAGGAACGTTCAGTTTCCTTACAAGTCCCAGTATCTTTCTCTCCAGTACCACACCGATCAGATAGATCAGTGAAGGGCAAGCACAGAGAGAACAGTTCTCTCATTGATCAGGAAGGATGCTGTCAGCATTCTCCTCATTCTGAATACGCTGCCTCCGGACTGTAAGAATAATACATATTTTAGCAAGTTTTTTCATTGCTAAAAAGTACGTCTTATTGTCTAATAGATACTGGTGTTAAAAATTACATTTGTTTACAATGCATTTTTGCCATGTATGTTATAACGGGTCAAAACCAAGAGTTTTACCATGCTGAGTTTTTTTGTGGTGCCTTTAGGCACTGATAAATTGTCACACTCTTCCTATAATTTTAATATTCTTCCAGTAAACTTTATAAGCCTGACAGCCTTTCTAGAAGACATATTGAGATGCATTTAAGTATTTGGGACCTGTTAAATACGACTGATGGTGCCCAGTTCAGTAGATGTACGGATGTTATAGGTGAAGGCCATGTCATTATGTACTACTACCTATTAAAAAAATGAAGTAGTGTAGGTCGGGCATAGAGAAAATGGAAGTTTACAAAAAAATATTACAACTATTGTTTAATAGACAATCATCACATGTAGAGTTTGCATGATTTACCTTGCTGGTACTTTATCTAAATTAGAAGCAAATTGTTTGAAGATTACTTCTACCTAAATGGCAGAAAATGCACCTATCTTGGTGATGGATAGGACAGCTTGAGGGGATATGGAGGAGGCTGTTTTTATGATAGGTGTCGTTTAAACATTTTGCTACTAATTTATGGAAAGTATCATATTTTTCTTACTATTGAACTCCCTTTAAATTAAATCACACTCCAGGTTAAATTTCCTGGAGGTATAAATTTGTGGAGGATTTGATAATACTACCTTTAATGATGTAAGGTAGAATAGTGTGGATAGAGATCTAATGTTAGTGTTTCTCTGCAGCAGGTATATTATACTCATATACATTTGCAGCAGGCAATTTATATGCATTCTATGCAGCACACACATAATCACATCACTGCTGAATGCGCAGTACATGCACATTAAGCTCTGCTATGCATGCACGCTGCTCTGCTACATGCATACAAACAGCTCAGTTACACACAGCGGTCTTACATACACACATCTCTGTTACATACATACACACACCTCCGCAGCATACACACAGCTCAGCTACATGCAAACACACAACTCTCCTACAGTCACAAACATAGCTTTCCTATCTACACACATCTCTCATATATACACATACAGCTCCACTATGTACACTCAACACTGATATATATATATATATATATATATATATATACATATACATGCAAACGCCCATAAAAACAGACATACACGCAACAACTGTATATATTACCACATTTTGAAATTCCGTTCAGGAATGTGACTGATCACATGATGTGAAAGGTCCTTCAGCTAAACAGGAACGTTCAGTTTCCTTACAAGTCCCAGTATCTTTCTCTCCAGTACCACACCGATCAGATAGATCAGTGAAGGGCAAGCACAGAGAGAACAGTTCTCTCATTGATCAGGAAGGATGCTGTCAGCATTCTCCTCATTCTGAATACGCTGCCTCCGGACTGTAAGAATAATACATATTTTAGCAAGTTTTTTCATTGCTAAAAAGTACGTCTTATTGTCTAATAGATACTGGTGTTAAAAATTACATTTGTTTACAATGCATTTTTGCCATGTATGTTATAACGGGTCAAAACCAAGAGTTTTACCATGCTGAGTTTTTTTGTGGTGCCTTTAGGCACTGATAAATTGTCACACTCTTCCTATAATTTTAATATTCTTCCAGTAAACTTTATAAGCCTGACAGCCTTTCTAGAAGACATATTGAGATGCATTTAAGTATTTGGGACCTGTTAAATACGACTGATGGTGCCCAGTTCAGTAGATGTACGGATGTTATAGGTGAAGGCCATGTCATTATGTACTACTACCTATTAAAAAAATGAAGTAGTGTAGGTCGGGCATAGAGAAAATGGAAGTTTACAAAAAAATATTACAACTATTGTTTAATAGACAATCATCACATGTAGAGTTTGCATGATTTACCTTGCTGGTATTTTATCTAAATTAGAAGCAAATTGTTTGAAGATTACTTCTACCTAAATGGCAGAAAATGCACCTATCTTGGTGATGGATAGGACAGCTTGAGGGGATATGGAGGAGGCTGTTTTTATGATAGGTGTCGTTTAAACATTTTGCTACTAATTTATGGAAAGTATCATATTTTTCTTACTATTGAACTCCCTTTAAATTAAATCACACTCCAGGTTAAATTTCCTGGAGGTATAAATTTGTGGAGGATTTGATAATACTACCTTTAATGATGTAAGGTAGAATAGTGTGGATAGAGATCTAATGTTAGTGTTTCTCTGCAGCAGGTATATTATACTCATATACATTTGCAGCAGGCAATTTATATGCATTCTATGCAGCACACACATAATCACATCACTGCTGAATGCGCAGTACATGCACATTAAGCTCTGCTATGCATGCACGCTGCTCTGCTACATGCATACAAACAGCTCAGTTACACACAGCGGTCTTACATACACACATCTCTGTTACATACATACACACACCTCCGCAGCATACACACAGCTCAGCTACATACAAACACACAACTCTCCTACAGTCACAAACATAGCTTTCCTATCTACACACATCTCTCATATATACACATACAGCTCCACTATGTACACTCAACACTGATATATATATATATATATATATATATAATATATACATATACATGCAAACGCCCATAAAAACAGACATACACGCAACAACTGTATATATTACCACATTTTGAAATTCCGTTCAGGAATGTGACTGATCACATGATGTGAAAGGTCCTTCAGCTAAACAGGAACGTTCAGTTTCCTTACAAGTCCCAGTATCTTTCTCTCCAGTACCACACCGATCAGATAGATCAGTGAAGGGCAAGCACAGAGAGAACAGTTCTCTCATTGATCAGGAAGGATGCTGTCAGCATTCTCCTCATTCTGAATACGCTGCCTCCGGACTGTAAGAATAATACATATTTTAGCAAGTTTTTTCATTGCTAAAAAGTACGTCTTATTGTCTAATAGATACTGGTGTTAAAAATTACATTTGTTTACAATGCATTTTTGCCATGTATGTTATAACGGGTCAAAACCAAGAGTTTTACCATGCTGAGTTTTTTTGTGGTGCCTTTAGGCACTGATAAATTGTCACACTCTTCCTATAATTTTAATATTCTTCCAGTAAACTTTATAAGCCTGACAGCCTTTCTAGAAGACATATTGATATGCATTTAAGTATTTGGGACCTGTTAAATACGACTGATGGTGCCCAGTTCAGTAGATGTACGGATGTTATAGGTGAAGGCCATGTCATTATGTACTACTACCTATTAAAAAAATGAAGTAGTGTAGGTCGGGCATAGAGAAAATGGAAGTTTACAAAAAAATATTACAACTATTGTTTAATAGACAATCATCACATGTAGAGTTTGCATGATTTACCTTGCTGGTACTTTATCTAAATTAGAAGCAAATTGTTTGAAGATTACTTCTACCTAAATGGCAGAAAATGCACCTATCTTGGTGATGGATAGGACAGCTTGAGGGGATATGGAGGAGGCTGTTTTTATGATAGGTGTCGTTTAAACATTTTGCTACTAATTTATGGAAAGTATCATATTTTTCTTACTATTGAACTCCCTTTAAATTAAATCACACTCCAGGTTAAATTTCCTGGAGGTATAAATTTGTGGAGGATTTGATAATACTACCTTTAATGATGTAAGGTAGAATAGTGTGGATAGAGATCTAATGTTAGTGTTTCTCTGCAGCAGGTATATTATACTCATATACATTTGCAGCAGGCAATTTATATGCATTCTATGCAGCACACACATAATCACATCACTGCTGAATGCGCAGTACATGCACATTAAGCTCTGCTATGCATGCACGCTGCTCTGCTACATGCATACAAACAGCTCAGTTACACACAGCGGTCTTACATACACACATCTCTGTTACATACATACACACACCTCCGCAGCATACACACAGCTCAGCTACATACAAACACACAACTCTCCTACAGTCACAAACATAGCTTTCCTATCTACACACATCTCTCATATATACACATACAGCTCCACTATGTACACTCAACACTGATATATATATATATATATATATATATATATATACATATACATGCAAACGCCCATAAAAACAGACATACACGCAACAACTGTATATATTACCACATTTTGAAATTCCGTTCAGGAATGTGACTGATCACATGATGTGAAAGGTCCTTCAGCTAAACAGGAACGTTCAGTTTCCTTACAAGTCCCAGTATCTTTCTCTCCAGTACCACACCGATCAGATAGATCAGTGAAGGGCAAGCACAGAGAGAACAGTTCTCTCATTGATCAGGAAGGATGCTGTCAGCATTCTCCTCATTCTGAATACGCTGCCTCCGGACTGTAAGAATAATACATATTTTAGCAAGTTTTTTCATTGCTAAAAAGTACGTCTTATTGTCTAATAGATACTGGTGTTAAAAATTACATTTGTTTACAATGCATTTTTGCCATGTATGTTATAACGGGTCAAAACCAAGAGTTTTACCATGCTGAGTTTTTTTGTGGTGCCTTTAGGCACTGATAAATTGTCACACTCTTCCTATAATTTTAATATTCTTCCAGTAAACTTTATAAGCCTGACAGCCTTTCTAGAAGACATATTGAGATGCATTTAAGTATTTGGGACCTGTTAAATACGACTGATGGTGCCCAGTTCAGTAGATGTACGGATGTTATAGGTGAAGGCCATGTCATTATGTACTACTACCTATTAAAAAAATGAAGTAGTGTAGGTCGGGCATAGAGAAAATGGAAGTTTACAAAAAAATATTACAACTATTGTTTAATAGACAATCATCACATGTAGAGTTTGCATGATTTACCTTGCTGGTATTTTATCTAAATTAGAAGCAAATTGTTTGAAGATTACTTCTACCTAAATGGCAGAAAATGCACCTATCTTGGTGATGGATAGGACAGCTTGAGGGGATATGGAGGAGGCTGTTTTTATGATAGGTGTCGTTTAAACATTTTGCTACTAATTTATGGAAAGTATCATATTTTTCTTACTATTGAACTCCCTTTAAATTAAATCACACTCCAGGTTAAATTTCCTGGAGGTATAAATTTGTGGAGGATTTGATAATACTACCTTTAATGATGTAAGGTAGAATAGTGTGGATAGAGATCTAATGTTAGTGTTTCTCTGCAGCAGGTATATTATACTCATATACATTTGCAGCAGGCAATTTATATGCATTCTATGCAGCACACACATAATCACATCACTGCTGAATGCGCAGTACATGCACATTAAGCTCTGCTATGCATGCACGCTGCTCTGCTACATGCATACAAACAGCTCAGTTACACACAGCGGTCTTACATACACACATCTCTGTTACATACATACACACACCTCCGCAGCATACACACAGCTCAGCTACATACAAACACACAACTCTCCTACAGTCACAAACATAGCTTTCCTATCTACACACATCTCTCATATATACACATACAGCTCCACTATGTACACTCAACACTGATATATATATATATATATATATATATATATATATATACATATACATGCAAACGCCCATAAAAACAGACATACACGCAACAACTGTATATATTACCACATTTTGAAATTCCGTTCAGGAATGTGACTGATCACATGATGTGAAAGGTCCTTCAGCTAAACAGGAACGTTCAGTTTCCTTACAAGTCCCAGTATCTTTCTCTCCAGTACCACACCGATCAGATAGATCAGTGAAGGGCAAGCACAGAGAGAACAGTTCTCTCATTGATCAGGAAGGATGCTGTCAGCATTCTCCTCATTCTGAATACGCTGCCTCCGGACTGTAAGAATAATACATATTTTAGCAAGTTTTTTCATTGCTAAAAAGTACGTCTTATTGTCTAATAGATACTGGTGTTAAAAATTACATTTGTTTACAATGCATTTTTGCCATGTATGTTATAACGGGTCAAAACCAAGAGTTTTACCATGCTGAGTTTTTTTGTGGTGCCTTTAGGCACTGATAAATTGTCACACTCTTCCTATAATTTTAATATTCTTCCAGTAAACTTTATAAGCCTGACAGCCTTTCTAGAAGACATATTGAGATGCATTTAAGTATTTGGGACCTGTTAAATACGACTGATGGTGCCCAGTTCAGTAGATGTACGGATGTTATAGGTGAAGGCCATGTCATTATGTACTACTACCTATTAAAAAAATGAAGTAGTGTAGGTCGGGCATAGAGAAAATGGAAGTTTACAAAAAAATATTACAACTATTGTTTAATAGACAATCATCACATGTAGAGTTTGCATGATTTACCTTGCTGGTACTTTATCTAAATTAGAAGCAAATTGTTTGAAGATTACTTCTACCTAAATGGCAGAAAATGCACCTATCTTGGTGATGGATAGGACAGCTTGAGGGGATATGGAGGAGGCTGTTTTTATGATAGGTGTCGTTTAAACATTTTGCTACTAATTTATGGAAAGTATCATATTTTTCTTACTATTGAACTCCCTTTAAATTAAATCACACTCCAGGTTAAATTTCCTGGAGGTATAAATTTGTGGAGGATTTGATAATACTACCTTTAATGATGTAAGGTAGAATAGTGTGGATAGAGATCTAATGTTAGTGTTTCTCTGCAGCAGGTATATTATACTCATATACATTTGCAGCAGGCAATTTATATGCATTCTATGCAGCACACACATAATCACATCACTGCTGAATGCGCAGTACATGCACATTAAGCTCTGCTATGCATGCACGCTGCTCTGCTACATGCATACAAACAGCTCAGTTACACACAGCGGTCTTACATACACACATCTCTGTTACATACATACACACACCTCCGCAGCATACACACAGCTCAGCTACATACAAACACACAACTCTCCTACAGTCACAAACATAGCTTTCCTATCTACACACATCTCTCATATATACACATACAGCTCCACTATGTACACTCAACACTGATATATATATATATATATATATATATATATATATATATATATATATATATATATATACATATACATGCAAACGCCCATAAAAACAGACATACACGCAACAACTGTATATATTACCACATTTTGAAATTCCGTTCAGGAATGTGACTGATCACATGATGTGAAAGGTCCTTCAGCTAAACAGGAACGTTCAGTTTCCTTACAAGTCCCAGTATCTTTCTCTCCAGTACCACACCGATCAGATAGATCAGTGAAGGGCAAGCACAGAGAGAACAGTTCTCTCATTGATCAGGAAGGATGCTGTCAGCATTCTCCTCATTCTGAATACGCTGCCTCCGGACTGTAAGAATAATACATATTTTAGCAAGTTTTTTCATTGCTAAAAAGTACGTCTTATTGTCTAATAGATACTGGTGTTAAAAATTACATTTGTTTACAATGCATTTTTGCCATGTATGTTATAACGGGTCAAAACCAAGAGTTTTACCATGCTGAGTTTTTTTGTGGTGCCTTTAGGCACTGATAAATTGTCACACTGTTCCTATAATTTTAATATTCTTCCAGTAAACTTTATAAGCCTGACAGCCTTTCTAGAAGACATATTGAGATGCATTTAAGTATTTGGGACCTGTTAAATACGACTGATGGTGCCCAGTTCAGTAGATGTACGGATGTTATAGGTGAAGGCCATGTCATTATGTACTACTACCTATTAAAAAAATGAAGTAGTGTAGGTCGGGCATAGAGAAAATGGAAGTTTAAAAAAAAATATTACAACTATTGTTTAATAGACAATCATCACATGTAGAGTTTGCATGATTTACCTTGCTGGTATTTTATCTAAATTAGAAGCAAATTGTTTGAAGATTACTTCTACCTAAATGGCAGAAAATGCACCTATCTTGGTGATGGATAGGACAGCTTGAGGGGATATGGAGGAGGCTGTTTTTATGATAGGTGTCGTTTAAACATTTTGCTACTAATTTATGGAAAGTATCATATTTTTCTTACTATTGAACTCCCTTTAAATTAAATCACACTCCAGGTTAAATTTCCTGGAGGTATAAATTTGTGGAGGATTTGATAATACTACCTTTAATGATGTAAGGTAGAATAGTGTGGATAGAGATCTAATGTTAGTGTTTCTCTGCAGCAGGTATATTATACTCATATACATTTGCAGCAGGCAATTTATATGCATTCTATGCAGCACACACATAATCACATCACTGCTGAATGCGCAGTACATGCACATTAAGCTCTGCTATGCATGCACGCTGCTCTGCTACATGCATACAAACAGCTCAGTTACACACAGCGGTCTTACATACACACATCTCTGTTACATACATACACACACCTCCGCAGCATACACACAGCTCAGCTACATACAAACACACAACTCTCCTACAGTCACAAACATAGCTTTCCTATCTACACACATCTCTCATATATACACATACAGCTCCACTATGTACACTCAACACTGATATATATATATATATATATATATATATATATATATACATATACATGCAAACGCCCATAAAAACAGACATACACGCAACAACTGTATATATTACCACATTTTGAAATTCCGTTCAGGAATGTGACTGATCACATGATGTGAAAGGTCCTTCAGCTAAACAGGAACGTTCAGTTTCCTTACAAGTCCCAGTATCTTTCTCTCCAGTACCACACCGATCAGATAGATCAGTGAAGGGCAAGCACAGAGAGAACAGTTCTCTCATTGATCAGGAAGGATGCTGTCAGCATTCTCCTCATTCTGAATACGCTGCCTCCGGACTGTAAGAATAATACATATTTTAGCAAGTTTTTTCATTGCTAAAAAGTACGTCTTATTGTCTAATAGATACTGGTGTTAAAAATTACATTTGTTTACAATGCATTTTTGCCATGTATGTTATAACGGGTCAAAACCAAGAGTTTTACCATGCTGAGTTTTTTTGTGGTGCCTTTAGGCACTGATAAATTGTCACACTCTTCCTATAATTTTAATATTCTTCCAGTAAACTTTATAAGCCTGACAGCCTTTCTAGAAGACATATTGAGATGCATTTAAGTATTTGGGACCTGTTAAATACGACTGATGGTGCCCAGTTCAGTAGATGTACGGATGTTATAGGTGAAGGCCATGTCATTATGTACTACTACCTATTAAAAAAATGAAGTAGTGTAGGTCGGGCATAGAGAAAATGGAAGTTTACAAAAAAATATTACAACTATTGTTTAATAGACAATCATCACATGTAGAGTTTGCATGATTTACCTTGCTGGTATTTTATCTAAATTAGAAGCAAATTGTTTGAAGATTACTTCTACCTAAATGGCAGAAAATGCACCTATCTTGGTGATGGATAGGACAGCTTGAGGGGATATGGAGGAGGCTGTTTTTATGATAGGTGTCGTTTAAACATTTTGCTACTAATTTATGGAAAGTATCATATTTTTCTTACTATTGAACTCCCTTTAAATTAAATCACACTCCAGGTTAAATTTCCTGGAGGTATAAATTTGTGGAGGATTTGATAATACTACCTTTAATGATGTAAGGTAGAATAGTGTGGATAGAGATCTAATGTTAGTGTTTCTCTGCAGCAGGTATATTATACTCATATACATTTGCAGCAGGCAATTTATATGCATTCTATGCAGCACACACATAATCACATCACTGCTGAATGCGCAGTACATGCACATTAAGCTCTGCTATGCATGCACGCTGCTCTGCTACATGCATACAAACAGCTCAGTTACACACAGCGGTCTTACATACACACATCTCTGTTACATACATACACACACCTCCGCAGCATACACACAGCTCAGCTACATACAAACACACAACTCTCCTACAGTCACAAACATAGCTTTCCTATCTACACACATCTCTCATATATACACATACAGCTCCACTATGTACACTCAACACTGATATATATATATATATATATATATATATATATACATATACATGCAAACGCCCATAAAAACAGACATACACGCAACAACTGTATATATTACCACATTTTGAAATTCCGTTCAGGAATGTGACTGATCACATGATGTGAAAGGTCCTTCAGCTAAACAGGAACGTTCAGTTTCCTTACAAGTCCCAGTATCTTTCTCTCCAGTACCACACCGATCAGATAGATCAGTGAAGGGCAAGCACAGAGAGAACAGTTCTCTCATTGATCAGGAAGGATGCTGTCAGCATTCTCCTCATTCTGAATACGCTGCCTCCGGACTGTAAGAATAATACATATTTTAGCAAGTTTTTTCATTGCTAAAAAGTACGTCTTATTGTCTAATAGATACTGGTGTTAAAAATTACATTTGTTTACAATGCATTTTTGCCATGTATGTTATAACGGGTCAAAACCAAGAGTTTTACCATGCTGAGTTTTTTTGTGGTGCCTTTAGGCACTGATAAATTGTCACACTCTTCCTATAATTTTAATATTCTTCCAGTAAACTTTATAAGCCTGACAGCCTTTCTAGAAGACATATTGAGATGCATTTAAGTATTTGGGACCTGTTAAATACGACTGATGGTGCCCAGTTCAGTAGATGTACGGATGTTATAGGTGAAGGCCATGTCATTATGTACTACTACCTATTAAAAAAATGAAGTAGTGTAGGTCGGGCATAGAGAAAATGGAAGTTTACAAAAAAATATTACAACTATTGTTTAATAGACAATCATCACATGTAGAGTTTGCATGATTTACCTTGCTGGTATTTTATCTAAATTAGAAGCAAATTGTTTGAAGATTACTTCTACCTAAATGGCAGAAAATGCACCTATCTTGGTGATGGATAGGACAGCTTGAGGGGATATGGAGGAGGCTGTTTTTATGATAGGTGTCGTTTAAACATTTTGCTACTAATTTATGGAAAGTATCATATTTTTCTTACTATTGAACTCCCTTTAAATTAAATCACACTCCAGGTTAAATTTCCTGGAGGTATAAATTTGTGGAGGATTTGATAATACTACCTTTAATGATGTAAGGTAGAATAGTGTGGATAGAGATCTAATGTTAGTGTTTCTCTGCAGCAGGTATATTATACTCATATACATTTGCAGCAGGCAATTTATATGCATTCTATGCAGCACACACATAATCACATCACTGCTGAATGCGCAGTACATGCACATTAAGCTCTGCTATGCATGCACGCTGCTCTGCTACATGCATACAAACAGCTCAGTTACACACAGCGGTCTTACATACACACATCTCTGTTACATACATACACACACCTCCGCAGCATACACACAGCTCAGCTACATACAAACACACAACTCTCCTACAGTCACAAACATAGCTTTCCTATCTACACACATCTCTCATATATACACATACAGCTCCACTATGTACACTCAGCACTGATATATATATATATATATATATATATATACATATACATGCAAACGCCCATAAAAACAGACATACACGCAACAACTGTATATATTACCACATTTTGAAATTCCGTTCAGGAATGTGACTGATCACATGATGTGAAAGGTCCTTCAGCTAAACAGGAACGTTCAGTTTCCTTACAAGTCCCAGTATCTTTCTCTCCAGTACCACACCGATCAGATAGATCAGTGAAGGGCAAGCACAGAGAGAACAGTTCTCTCATTGATCAGGAAGGATGCTGTCAGCATTCTCCTCATTCTGAATACGCTGCCTCCGGACTGTAAGAATAATACATATTTTAGCAAGTTTTTTCATTGCTAAAAAGTACGTCTTATTGTCTAATAGATACTGGTGTTAAAAATTACATTTGTTTACAATGCATTTTTGCCATGTATGTTATAACGGGTCAAAACCAAGAGTTTTACCATGCTGAGTTTTTTTGTGGTGCCTTTAGGCACTGATAAATTGTCACACTCTTCCTATAATTTTAATATTCTTCCAGTAAACTTTATAAGCCTGACAGCCTTTCTAGAAGACATATTGAGATGCATTTAAGTATTTGGGACCTGTTAAATACGACTGATGGTGCCCAGTTCAGTAGATGTACGGATGTTATAGGTGAAGGCCATGTCATTATGTACTACTACCTATTAAAAAAATGAAGTAGTGTAGGTCGGGCATAGAGAAAATGGAAGTTTACAAAAAAATATTACAACTATTGTTTAATAGACAATCATCACATGTAGAGTTTGCATGATTTACCTTGCTGGTATTTTATCTAAATTAGAAGCAAATTGTTTGAAGATTACTTCTACCTAAATGGCAGAAAATGCACCTATCTTGGTGATGGATAGGACAGCTTGAGGGGATATGGAGGAGGCTGTTTTTATGATAGGTGTCGTTTAAACATTTTGCTACTAATTTATGGAAAGTATCATATTTTTCTTACTATTGAACTCCCTTTAAATTAAATCACACTCCAGGTTAAATTTCCTGGAGGTATAAATTTGTGGAGGATTTGATAATACTACCTTTAATGATGTAAGGTAGAATAGTGTGGATAGAGATCTAATGTTAGTGTTTCTCTGCAGCAGGTATATTATACTCATATACATTTGCAGCAGGCAATTTATATGCATTCTATGCAGCACACACATAATCACATCACTGCTGAATGCGCAGTACATGCACATTAAGCTCTGCTATGCATGCACGCTGCTCTGCTACATGCATACAAACAGCTCAGTTACACACAGCGGTCTTACATACACACATCTCTGTTACATACATACACACACCTCCGCAGCATACACACAGCTCAGCTACATACAAACACACAACTCTCCTACAGTCACAAACATAGCTTTCCTATCTACACACATCTCTCATATATACACATACAGCTCCACTATGTACACTCAACACTGATATATATATATATATATATATATATATATATATATATATACACATATACATGTAAACGCCCATAAAAACAGACATACACGCAACAACTGTATATATTACCACATTTTGAAATTCCGTTCAGGAATGTGACTGATCACATGATGTGAAAGGTCCTTCAGCTAAACAGGAACGTTCAGTTTCCTTACAAGTCCCAGTATCTTTCTCTCCAGTACCACACCGATCAGATAGATCAGTGAAGGGCAAGCACAGAGAGAACAGTTCTCTCATTGATCAGGAAGGATGCTGTCAGCATTCTCCTCATTCTGAATACGCTGCCTCCGGACTGTAAGAATAATACATATTTTAGCAAGTTTTTTCATTGCTAAAAAGTACGTCTTATTGTCTAATAGATACTGGTGTTAAAAATTACATTTGTTTACAATGCATTTTTGCCATGTATGTTATAACGGGTCAAAACCAAGAGTTTTACCATGCTGAGTTTTTTTGTGGTGCCTTTAGGCACTGATAAATTGTCACACTCTTCCTATAATTTTAATATTCTTCCAGTAAACTTTATAAGCCTGACAGCCTTTCTAGAAGACATATTGAGATGCATTTAAGTATTTGGGACCTGTTAAATACGACTGATGGTGCCCAGTTCAGTAGATGTACGGATGTTATAGGTGAAGGCCATGTCATTATGTACTACTACCTATTAAAAAAATGAAGTAGTGTAGGTCGGGCATAGAGAAAATGGAAGTTTACAAAAAAATATTACAACTATTGTTTAATAGACAATCATCACATGTAGAGTTTGCATGATTTACCTTGCTGGTATTTTATCTAAATTAGAAGCAAATTGTTTGAAGATTACTTCTACCTAAATGGCAGAAAATGCACCTATCTTGGTGATGGATAGGACAGCTTGAGGGGATATGGAGGAGGCTGTTTTTATGATAGGTGTCGTTTAAACATTTTGCTACTAATTTATGGAAAGTATCATATTTTTCTTACTATTGAACTCCCTTTAAATTAAATCACACTCCAGGTTAAATTTCCTGGAGGTATAAATTTGTGGAGGATTTGATAATACTACCTTTAATGATGTAAGGTAGAATAGTGTGGATAGAGATCTAATGTTAGTGTTTCTCTGCAGCAGGTATATTATACTCATATACATTTGCAGCAGGCAATTTATATGCATTCTATGCAGCACACACATAATCACATCACTGCTGAATGCGCAGTACATGCACATTAAGCTCTGCTATGCATGCACGCTGCTCTGCTACATGCATACAAACAGCTCAGTTACACACAGCGGTCTTACATACACACATCTCTGTTACATACATACACACACCTCCGCAGCATACACACAGCTCAGCTACATACAAACACACAACTCTCCTACAGTCACAAACATAGCTTTCCTATCTACACACATCTCTCATATATACACATACAGCTCCACTATGTACACTCAGCACTGATATATATATATATATATATATATATATATACATATACATGCAAACGCCCATAAAAACAGACATACACGCAACAACTGTATATATTACCACATTTTGAAATTCCGTTCAGGAA
>NW_027362770.1:127992969-128012969 GCF_046119375.1 Phyllobates terribilis | reverse complement strand
ATTCTCCTCATTCTGAATACGCTGCCTCCGGACTGTAAGAATAATACATATTTTAGCAAGTTTTTTCATTGCTAAAAAGTACGTCTTATTGTCTAATAGATACTGGTGTTAAAAATTACATTTGTTTACAATGCATTTTTGCCATGTATGTTATAACGGGTCAAAACCAAGAGTTTTACCATGCTGAGTTTTTTTGTGGTGCCTTTAGGCACTGATAAATTGTCACACTCTTCCTATAATTTTAATATTCTTCCAGTAAACTTTATAAGCCTGACAGCCTTTCTAGAAGACATATTGAGATGCATTTAAGTATTTGGGACCTGTTAAATACGACTGATGGTGCCCAGTTCAGTAGATGTACGGATGTTATAGGTGAAGGCCATGTCATTATGTACTACTACCTATTAAAAAAATGAAGTAGTGTAGGTCGGGCATAGAGAAAATGGAAGTTTACAAAAAAATATTACAACTATTGTTTAATAGACAATCATCACATGTAGAGTTTGCATGATTTACCTTGCTGGTATTTTATCTAAATTAGAAGCAAATTGTTTGAAGATTACTTCTACCTAAATGGCAGAAAATGCACCTATCTTGGTGATGGATAGGACAGCTTGAGGGGATATGGAGGAGGCTGTTTTTATGATAGGTGTCGTTTAAACATTTTGCTACTAATTTATGGAAAGTATCATATTTTTCTTACTATTGAACTCCCTTTAAATTAAATCACACTCCAGGTTAAATTTCCTGGAGGTATAAATTTGTGGAGGATTTGATAATACTACCTTTAATGATGTAAGGTAGAATAGTGTGGATAGAGATCTAATGTTAGTGTTTCTCTGCAGCAGGTATATTATACTCATATACATTTGCAGCAGGCAATTTATATGCATTCTATGCAGCACACACATAATCACATCACTGCTGAATGCGCAGTACATGCACATTAAGCTCTGCTATGCATGCACGCTGCTCTGCTACATGCATACAAACAGCTCAGTTACACACAGCGGTCTTACATACACACATCTCTGTTACATACATACACACACCTCCGCAGCATACACACAGCTCAGCTACATACAAACACACAACTCTCCTACAGTCACAAACATAGCTTTCCTATCTACACACATCTCTCATATATACACATACAGCTCCACTATGTACACTCAACACTGATATATATATATATATATATATATATATACATATACATGCAAACGCCCATAAAAACAGACATACACGCAACAACTGTATATATTACCACATTTTGAAATTCCGTTCAGGAATGTGACTGATCACATGATGTGAAAGGTCCTTCAGCTAAACAGGAACGTTCAGTTTCCTTACAAGTCCCAGTATCTTTCTCTCCAGTACCACACCGATCAGATAGATCAGTGAAGGGCAAGCACAGAGAGAACAGTTCTCTCATTGATCAGGAAGGATGCTGTCAGCATTCTCCTCATTCTGAATACGCTGCCTCCGGACTGTAAGAATAATACATATTTTAGCAAGTTTTTTCATTGCTAAAAAGTACGTCTTATTGTCTAATAGATACTGGTGTTAAAAATTACATTTGTTTACAATGCATTTTTGCCATGTATGTTATAACGGGTCAAAACCAAGAGTTTTACCATGCTGAGTTTTTTTGTGGTGCCTTTAGGCACTGATAAATTGTCACACTCTTCCTATAATTTTAATATTCTTCCAGTAAACTTTATAAGCCTGACAGCCTTTCTAGAAGACATATTGAGATGCATTTAAGTATTTGGGACCTGTTAAATACGACTGATGGTGCCCAGTTCAGTAGATGTACGGATGTTATAGGTGAAGGCCATGTCATTATGTACTACTACCTATTAAAAAAATGAAGTAGTGTAGGTCGGGCATAGAGAAAATGGAAGTTTACAAAAAAATATTACAACTATTGTTTAATAGACAATCATCACATGTAGAGTTTGCATGATTTACCTTGCTGGTATTTTATCTAAATTAGAAGCAAATTGTTTGAAGATTACTTCTACCTAAATGGCAGAAAATGCACCTATCTTGGTGATGGATAGGACAGCTTGAGGGGATATGGAGGAGGCTGTTTTTATGATAGGTGTCGTTTAAACATTTTGCTACTAATTTATGGAAAGTATCATATTTTTCTTACTATTGAACTCCCTTTAAATTAAATCACACTCCAGGTTAAATTTCCTGGAGGTATAAATTTGTGGAGGATTTGATAATACTACCTTTAATGATGTAAGGTAGAATAGTGTGGATAGAGATCTAATGTTAGTGTTTCTCTGCAGCAGGTATATTATACTCATATACATTTGCAGCAGGCAATTTATATGCATTCTATGCAGCACACACATAATCACATCACTGCTGAATGCGCAGTACATGCACATTAAGCTCTGCTATGCATGCACGCTGCTCTGCTACATGCATACAAACAGCTCAGTTACACACAGCGGTCTTACATACACACATCTCTGTTACATACATACACACACCTCCGCAGCATACACACAGCTCAGCTACATACAAACACACAACTCTCCTACAGTCACAAACATAGCTTTCCTATCTACACACATCTCTCATATATACACATACAGCTCCACTATGTACACTCAACACTGATATATATATATATATATATATATATATACATATACATGCAAACGCCCATAAAAACAGACATACACGCAACAACTGTATATATTACCACATTTTGAAATTCCGTTCAGGAATGTGACTGATCACATGATGTGAAAGGTCCTTCAGCTAAACAGGAACGTTCAGTTTCCTTACAAGTCCCAGTATCTTTCTCTCCAGTACCACACCGATCAGATAGATCAGTGAAGGGCAAGCACAGAGAGAACAGTTCTCTCATTGATCAGGAAGGATGCTGTCAGCATTCTCCTCATTCTGAATACGCTGCCTCCGGACTGTAAGAATAATACATATTTTAGCAAGTTTTTTCATTGCTAAAAAGTACGTCTTATTGTCTAATAGATACTGGTGTTAAAAATTACATTAGTTTACAATGCATTTTTGCCATGTATGTTATAACGGGTCAAAACCAAGAGTTTTACCATGCTGAGTTTTTTTGTGGTGCCTTTAGGCACTGATAAATTGTCACACTCTTCCTATAATTTTAATATTCTTCCAGTAAACTTTATAAGCCTGACAGCCTTTCTAGAAGACATATTGAGATGCATTTAAGTATTTGGGACCTGTTAAATACGACTGATGGTGCCCAGTTCAGTAGATGTACGGATGTTATAGGTGAAGGCCATGTCATTATGTACTACTACCTATTAAAAAAATGAAGTAGTGTAGGTCGGGCATAGAGAAAATGGAAGTTTACAAAAAAATATTACAACTATTGTTTAATAGACAATCATCACATGTAGAGTTTGCATGATTTACCTTGCTGGTATTTTATCTAAATTAGAAGCAAATTGTTTGAAGATTACTTCTACCTAAATGGCAGAAAATGCACCTATCTTGGTGATGGATAGGACAGCTTGAGGGGATATGGAGGAGGCTGTTTTTATGATAGGTGTCGTTTAAACATTTTGCTACTAATTTATGGAAAGTATCATATTTTTCTTACTATTGAACTCCCTTTAAATTAAATCACACTCCAGGTTAAATTTCCTGGAGGTATAAATTTGTGGAGGATTTGATAATACTACCTTTAATGATGTAAGGTAGAATAGTGTGGATAGAGATCTAATGTTAGTGTTTCTCTGCAGCAGGTATATTATACTCATATACATTTGCAGCAGGCAATTTATATGCATTCTATGCAGCACACACATAATCACATCACTGCTGAATGCGCAGTACATGCACATTAAGCTCTGCTATGCATGCACGCTGCTCTGCTACATGCATACAAACAGCTCAGTTACACACAGCGGTCTTACATACACACATCTCTGTTACATACATACACACACCTCCGCAGCATACACACAGCTCAGCTACATACAAACACACAACTCTCCTACAGTCACAAACATAGCTTTCCTATCTACACACATCTCTCATATATACACATACAGCTCCACTATGTACACTCAACACTGATATATATATATATATATATATATATATACATATACATGCAAACGCCCATAAAAACAGACATACACGCAACAACTGTATATATTACCACATTTTGAAATTCCGTTCAGGAATGTGACTGATCACATGATGTGAAAGGTCCTTCAGCTAAACAGGAACGTTCAGTTTCCTTACAAGTCCCAGTATCTTTCTCTCCAGTACCACACCGATCAGATAGATCAGTGAAGGGCAAGCACAGAGAGAACAGTTCTCTCATTGATCAGGAAGGATGCTGTCAGCATTCTCCTCATTCTGAATACGCTGCCTCCGGACTGTAAGAATAATACATATTTTAGCAAGTTTTTTCATTGCTAAAAAGTACGTCTTATTGTCTAATAGATACTGGTGTTAAAAATTACATTTGTTTACAATGCATTTTTGCCATGTATGTTATAACGGGTCAAAACCAAGAGTTTTACCATGCTGAGTTTTTTTGTGGTGCCTTTAGGCACTGATAAATTGTCACACTCTTCCTATAATTTTAATATTCTTCCAGTAAACTTTATAAGCCTGACAGCCTTTCTAGAAGACATATTGAGATGCATTTAAGTATTTGGGACCTGTTAAATACGACTGATGGTGCCCAGTTCAGTAGATGTACGGATGTTATAGGTGAAGGCCATGTCATTATGTACTACTACCTATTAAAAAAATGAAGTAGTGTAGGTCGGGCATAGAGAAAATGGAAGTTTACAAAAAAATATTACAACTATTGTTTAATAGACAATCATCACATGTAGAGTTTGCATGATTTACCTTGCTGGTATTTTATCTAAATTAGAAGCAAATTGTTTGAAGATTACTTCTACCTAAATGGCAGAAAATGCACCTATCTTGGTGATGGATAGGACAGCTTGAGGGGATATGGAGGAGGCTGTTTTTATGATAGGTGTCGTTTAAACATTTTGCTACTAATTTATGGAAAGTATCATATTTTTCTTACTATTGAACTCCCTTTAAATTAAATCACACTCCAGGTTAAATTTCCTGGAGGTATAAATTTGTGGAGGATTTGATAATACTACCTTTAATGATGTAAGGTAGAATAGTGTGGATAGAGATCTAATGTTAGTGTTTCTCTGCAGCAGGTATATTATACTCATATACATTTGCAGCAGGCAATTTATATGCATTCTATGCAGCACACACATAATCACATCACTGCTGAATGCGCAGTACATGCACATTAAGCTCTGCTATGCATGCACGCTGCTCTGCTACATGCATACAAACAGCTCAGTTACACACAGCGGTCTTACATACACACATCTCTGTTACATACATACACACACCTCCGCAGCATACACACAGCTCAGCTACATACAAACACACAACTCTCCTACAGTCACAAACATAGCTTTCCTATCTACACACATCTCTCATATATACACATACAGCTCCACTATGTACACTCAACACTGATATATATATATATATATATATATATATACATATACATGCAAACGCCCATAAAAACAGACATACACGCAACAACTGTATATATTACCACATTTTGAAATTCCGTTCAGGAATGTGACTGATCACATGATGTGAAAGGTCCTTCAGCTAAACAGGAACGTTCAGTTTCCTTACAAGTCCCAGTATCTTTCTCTCCAGTACCACACCGATCAGATAGATCAGTGAAGGGCAAGCACAGAGAGAACAGTTCTCTCATTGATCAGGAAGGATGCTGTCAGCATTCTCCTCATTCTGAATACGCTGCCTCCGGACTGTAAGAATAATACATATTTTAGCAAGTTTTTTCATTGCTAAAAAGTACGTCTTATTGTCTAATAGATACTGGTGTTAAAAATTACATTTGTTTACAATGCATTTTTGCCATGTATGTTATAACGGGTCAAAACCAAGAGTTTTACCATGCTGAGTTTTTTTGTGGTGCCTTTAGGCACTGATAAATTGTCACACTGTTCCTATAATTTTAATATTCTTCCAGTAAACTTTATAAGCCTGACAGCCTTTCTAGAAGACATATTGAGATGCATTTAAGTATTTGGGACCTGTTAAATACGACTGATGGTGCCCAGTTCAGTAGATGTACGGATGTTATAGGTGAAGGCCATGTCATTATGTACTACTACCTATTAAAAAAATGAAGTAGTGTAGGTCGGGCATAGAGAAAATGGAAGTTTACAAAAAAATATTACAACTATTGTTTAATAGACAATCATCACATGTAGAGTTTGCATGATTTACCTTGCTGGTATTTTATCTAAATTAGAAGCAAATTGTTTGAAGATTACTTCTACCTAAATGGCAGAAAATGCACCTATCTTGGTGATGGATAGGACAGCTTGAGGGGATATGGAGGAGGCTGTTTTTATGATAGGTGTCGTTTAAACATTTTGCTACTAATTTATGGAAAGTATCATATTTTTCTTACTATTGAACTCCCTTTAAATTAAATCACACTCCAGGTTAAATTTCCTGGAGGTATAAATTTGTGGAGGATTTGATAATACTACCTTTAATGATGTAAGGTAGAATAGTGTGGATAGAGATCTAATGTTAGTGTTTCTCTGCAGCAGGTATATTATACTCATATACATTTGCAGCAGGCAATTTATATGCATTCTATGCAGCACACACATAATCACATCACTGCTGAATGCGCAGTACATGCACATTAAGCTCTGCTATGCATGCACGCTGCTCTGCTACATGCATACAAACAGCTCAGTTACACACAGCGGTCTTACATACACACATCTCTGTTACATACATACACACACCTCCGCAGCATACACACAGCTCAGCTACATACAAACACACAACTCTCCTACAGTCACAAACATAGCTTTCCTATCTACACACATCTCTCATATATACACATACAGCTCCACTATGTACACTCAACACTGATATATATATATATATATATATATATATACATATACATGCAAACGCCCATAAAAACAGACATACACGCAACAACTGTATATATTACCACATTTTGAAATTCCGTTCAGGAATGTGACTGATCACATGATGTGAAAGGTCCTTCAGCTAAACAGGAACGTTCAGTTTCCTTACAAGTCCCAGTATCTTTCTCTCCAGTACCACACCGATCAGATAGATCAGTGAAGGGCAAGCACAGAGAGAACAGTTCTCTCATTGATCAGGAAGGATGCTGTCAGCATTCTCCTCATTCTGAATACGCTGCCTCCGGACTGTAAGAATAATACATATTTTAGCAAGTTTTTTCATTGCTAAAAAGTACGTCTTATTGTCTAATAGATACTGGTGTTAAAAATTACATTTGTTTACAATGCATTTTTGCCATGTATGTTATAACGGGTCAAAACCAAGAGTTTTACCATGCTGAGTTTTTTTGTGGTGCCTTTAGGCACTGATAAATTGTCACACTGTTCCTATAATTTTAATATTCTTCCAGTAAACTTTATAAGCCTGACAGCCTTTCTAGAAGACATATTGAGATGCATTTAAGTATTTGGGACCTGTTAAATACGACTGATGGTGCCCAGTTCAGTAGATGTACGGATGTTATAGGTGAAGGCCATGTCATTATGTACTACTACCTATTAAAAAAATGAAGTAGTGTAGGTCGGGCATAGAGAAAATGGAAGTTTACAAAAAAATATTACAACTATTGTTTAATAGACAATCATCACATGTAGAGTTTGCATGATTTACCTTGCTGGTATTTTATCTAAATTAGAAGCAAATTGTTTGAAGATTACTTCTACCTAAATGGCAGAAAATGCACCTATCTTGGTGATGGATAGGACAGCTTGAGGGGATATGGAGGAGGCTGTTTTTATGATAGGTGTCGTTTAAACATTTTGCTACTAATTTATGGAAAGTATCATATTTTTCTTACTATTGAACTCCCTTTAAATTAAATCACACTCCAGGTTAAATTTCCTGGAGGTATAAATTTGTGGAGGATTTGATAATACTACCTTTAATGATGTAAGGTAGAATAGTGTGGATAGAGATCTAATGTTAGTGTTTCTCTGCAGCAGGTATATTATACTCATATACATTTGCAGCAGGCAATTTATATGCATTCTATGCAGCACACACATAATCACATCACTGCTGAATGCGCAGTACATGCACATTAAGCTCTGCTATGCATGCACGCTGCTCTGCTACATGCATACAAACAGCTCAGTTACACACAGCGGTCTTACATACACACATCTCTGTTACATACATACACACACCTCCGCAGCATACACACAGCTCAGCTACATACAAACACACAACTCTCCTACAGTCACAAACATAGCTTTCCTATCTACACACATCTCTCATATATACACATACAGCTCCACTATGTACACTCAACACTGATATATATATATATATATATATATATATACATATACATGCAAACGCCCATAAAAACAGACATACACGCAACAACTGTATATATTACCACATTTTGAAATTCCGTTCAGGAATGTGACTGATCACATGATGTGAAAGGTCCTTCAGCTAAACAGGAACGTTCAGTTTCCTTACAAGTCCCAGTATCTTTCTCTCCAGTACCACACCGATCAGATAGATCAGTGAAGGGCAAGCACAGAGAGAACAGTTCTCTCATTGATCAGGAAGGATGCTGTCAGCATTCTCCTCATTCTGAATACGCTGCCTCCGGACTGTAAGAATAATACATATTTTAGCAAGTTTTTTCATTGCTAAAAAGTACGTCTTATTGTCTAATAGATACTGGTGTTAAAAATTACATTTGTTTACAATGCATTTTTGCCATGTATGTTATAACGGGTCAAAACCAAGAGTTTTACCATGCTGAGTTTTTTTGTGGTGCCTTTAGGCACTGATAAATTGTCACACTCTTCCTATAATTTTAATATTCTTCCAGTAAACTTTATAAGCCTGACAGCCTTTCTAGAAGACATATTGAGATGCATTTAAGTATTTGGGACCTGTTAAATACGACTGATGGTGCCCAGTTCAGTAGATGTACGGATGTTATAGGTGAAGGCCATGTCATTATGTACTACTACCTATTAAAAAAATGAAGTAGTGTAGGTCGGGCATAGAGAAAATGGAAGTTTACAAAAAAATATTACAACTATTGTTTAATAGACAATCATCACATGTAGAGTTTGCATGATTTACCTTGCTGGTATTTTATCTAAATTAGAAGCAAATTGTTTGAAGATTACTTCTACCTAAATGGCAGAAAATGCACCTATCTTGGTGATGGATAGGACAGCTTGAGGGGATATGGAGGAGGCTGTTTTTATGATAGGTGTCGTTTAAACATTTTGCTACTAATTTATGGAAAGTATCATATTTTTCTTACTATTGAACTCCCTTTAAATTAAATCACACTCCAGGTTAAATTTCCTGGAGGTATAAATTTGTGGAGGATTTGATAATACTACCTTTAATGATGTAAGGTAGAATAGTGTGGATAGAGATCTAATGTTAGTGTTTCTCTGCAGCAGGTATATTATACTCATATACATTTGCAGCAGGCAATTTATATGCATTCTATGCAGCACACACATAATCACATCACTGCTGAATGCGCAGTACATGCACATTAAGCTCTGCTATGCATGCACGCTGCTCTGCTACATGCATACAAACAGCTCAGTTACACACAGCGGTCTTACATACACACATCTCTGTTACATACATACACACACCTCCGCAGCATACACACAGCTCAGCTACATACAAACACACAACTCTCCTACAGTCACAAACATAGCTTTCCTATCTACACACATCTCTCATATATACACATACAGCTCCACTATGTACACTCAACACTGATATATATATATATATATATATATATATACATATACATGCAAACGCCCATAAAAACAGACATACACGCAACAACTGTATATATTACCACATTTTGAAATTCCGTTCAGGAATGTGACTGATCACATGATGTGAAAGGTCCTTCAGCTAAACAGGAACGTTCAGTTTCCTTACAAGTCCCAGTATCTTTCTCTCCAGTACCACACCGATCAGATAGATCAGTGAAGGGCAAGCACAGAGAGAACAGTTCTCTCATTGATCAGGAAGGATGCTGTCAGCATTCTCCTCATTCTGAATACGCTGCCTCCGGACTGTAAGAATAATACATATTTTAGCAAGTTTTTTCATTGCTAAAAAGTACGTCTTATTGTCTAATAGATACTGGTGTTAAAAATTACATTTGTTTACAATGCATTTTTGCCATGTATGTTATAACGGGTCAAAACCAAGAGTTTTACCATGCTGAGTTTTTTTGTGGTGCCTTTAGGCACTGATAAATTGTCACACTGTTCCTATAATTTTAATATTCTTCCAGTAAACTTTATAAGCCTGACAGCCTTTCTAGAAGACATATTGAGATGCATTTAAGTATTTGGGACCTGTTAAATACGACTGATGGTGCCCAGTTCAGTAGATGTACGGATGTTATAGGTGAAGGCCATGTCATTATGTACTACTACCTATTAAAAAAATGAAGTAGTGTAGGTCGGGCATAGAGAAAATGGAAGTTTACAAAAAAATATTACAACTATTGTTTAATAGACAATCATCACATGTAGAGTTTGCATGATTTACCTTGCTGGTATTTTATCTAAATTAGAAGCAAATTGTTTGAAGATTACTTCTACCTAAATGGCAGAAAATGCACCTATCTTGGTGATGGATAGGACAGCTTGAGGGGATATGGAGGAGGCTGTTTTTATGATAGGTGTCGTTTAAACATTTTGCTACTAATTTATGGAAAGTATCATATTTTTCTTACTATTGAACTCCCTTTAAATTAAATCACACTCCAGGTTAAATTTCCTGGAGGTATAAATTTGTGGAGGATTTGATAATACTACCTTTAATGATGTAAGGTAGAATAGTGTGGATAGAGATCTAATGTTAGTGTTTCTCTGCAGCAGGTATATTATACTCATATACATTTGCAGCAGGCAATTTATATGCATTCTATGCAGCACACACATAATCACATCACTGCTGAATGCGCAGTACATGCACATTAAGCTCTGCTATGCATGCACGCTGCTCTGCTACATGCATACAAACAGCTCAGTTACACACAGCGGTCTTACATACACACATCTCTGTTACATACATACACACACCTCCGCAGCATACACACAGCTCAGCTACATACAAACACACAACTCTCCTACAGTCACAAACATAGCTTTCCTATCTACACACATCTCTCATATATACACATACAGCTCCACTATGTACACTCAACACTGATATATATATATATATATATATATATATACATATACATGCAAACGCCCATAAAAACAGACATACACGCAACAACTGTATATATTACCACATTTTGAAATTCCGTTCAGGAATGTGACTGATCACATGATGTGAAAGGTCCTTCAGCTAAACAGGAACGTTCAGTTTCCTTACAAGTCCCAGTATCTTTCTCTCCAGTACCACACCGATCAGATAGATCAGTGAAGGGCAAGCACAGAGAGAACAGTTCTCTCATTGATCAGGAAGGATGCTGTCAGCATTCTCCTCATTCTGAATACGCTGCCTCCGGACTGTAAGAATAATACATATTTTAGCAAGTTTTTTCATTGCTAAAAAGTACGTCTTATTGTCTAATAGATACTGGTGTTAAAAATTACATTTGTTTACAATGCATTTTTGCCATGTATGTTATAACGGGTCAAAACCAAGAGTTTTACCATGCTGAGTTTTTTTGTGGTGCCTTTAGGCACTGATAAATTGTCACACTGTTCCTATAATTTTAATATTCTTCCAGTAAACTTTATAAGCCTGACAGCCTTTCTAGAAGACATATTGAGATGCATTTAAGTATTTGGGACCTGTTAAATACGACTGATGGTGCCCAGTTCAGTAGATGTACGGATGTTATAGGTGAAGGCCATGTCATTATGTACTACTACCTATTAAAAAAATGAAGTAGTGTAGGTCGGGCATAGAGAAAATGGAAGTTTACAAAAAAATATTACAACTATTGTTTAATAGACAATCATCACATGTAGAGTTTGCATGATTTACCTTGCTGGTATTTTATCTAAATTAGAAGCAAATTGTTTGAAGATTACTTCTACCTAAATGGCAGAAAATGCACCTATCTTGGTGATGGATAGGACAGCTTGAGGGGATATGGAGGAGGCTGTTTTTATGATAGGTGTCGTTTAAACATTTTGCTACTAATTTATGGAAAGTATCATATTTTTCTTACTATTGAACTCCCTTTAAATTAAATCACACTCCAGGTTAAATTTCCTGGAGGTATAAATTTGTGGAGGCTTTGATAATACTACCTTTAATGATGTAAGGTAGAATAGTGTGGATAGAGATCTAATGTTAGTGTTTCTCTGCAGCAGGTATATTATACTCATATACATTTGCAGCAGGCAATTTATATGCATTCTATGCAGCACACACATAATCACATCACTGCTGAATGCGCAGTACATGCACATTAAGCTCTGCTATGCATGCACGCTGCTCTGCTACATGCATACAAACAGCTCAGTTACACACAGCGGTCTTACATACACACATCTCTGTTACATACATACACACACCTCCGCAGCATACACACAGCTCAGCTACATACAAACACACAACTCTCCTACAGTCACAAACATAGCTTTCCTATCTACACACATCTCTCATATATACACATACAGCTCCACTATGTACACTCAACACTGATATATATATATATATATATATATATATACATATACATGCAAACGCCCATAAAAACAGACATACACGCAACAACTGTATATATTACCACATTTTGAAATTCCGTTCAGGAATGTGACTGATCACATGATGTGAAAGGTCCTTCAGCTAAACAGGAACGTTCAGTTTCCTTACAAGTCCCAGTATCTTTCTCTCCAGTACCACACCGATCAGATAGATCAGTGAAGGGCAAGCACAGAGAGAACAGTTCTCTCATTGATCAGGAAGGATGCTGTCAGCATTCTCCTCATTCTGAATACGCTGCCTCCGGACTGTAAGAATAATACATATTTTAGCAAGTTTTTTCATTGCTAAAAAGTACGTCTTATTGTCTAATAGATACTGGTGTTAAAAATTACATTTGTTTACAATGCATTTTTGCCATGTATGTTATAACGGGTCAAAACCAAGAGTTTTACCATGCTGAGTTTTTTTGTGGTGCCTTTAGGCACTGATAAATTGTCACACTCTTCCTATAATTTTAATATTCTTCCAGTAAACTTTATAAGCCTGACAGCCTTTCTAGAAGACATATTGAGATGCATTTAAGTATTTGGGACCTGTTAAATACGACTGATGGTGCCCAGTTCAGTAGATGTACGGATGTTATAGGTGAAGGCCATGTCATTATGTACTACTACCTATTAAAAAAATGAAGTAGTGTAGGTCGGGCATAGAGAAAATGGAAGTTTACAAAAAAATATTACAACTATTGTTTAATAGACAATCATCACATGTAGAGTTTGCATGATTTACCTTGCTGGTATTTTATCTAAATTAGAAGCAAATTGTTTGAAGATTACTTCTACCTAAATGGCAGAAAATGCACCTATCTTGGTGATGGATAGGACAGCTTGAGGGGATATGGAGGAGGCTGTTTTTATGATAGGTGTCGTTTAAACATTTTGCTACTAATTTATGGAAAGTATCATATTTTTCTTACTATTGAACTCCCTTTAAATTAAATCACACTCCAGGTTAAATTTCCTGGAGGTATAAATTTGTGGAGGATTTGATAATACTACCTTTAATGATGTAAGGTAGAATAGTGTGGATAGAGATCTAATGTTAGTGTTTCTCTGCAGCAGGTATATTATACTCATATACATTTGCAGCAGGCAATTTATATGCATTCTATGCAGCACACACATAATCACATCACTGCTGAATGCGCAGTACATGCACATTAAGCTCTGCTATGCATGCACGCTGCTCTGCTACATGCATACAAACAGCTCAGTTACACACAGCGGTCTTACATACACACATCTCTGTTACATACATACACACACCTCCGCAGCATACACACAGCTCAGCTACATACAAACACACAACTCTCCTACAGTCACAAACATAGCTTTCCTATCTACACACATCTCTCATATATACACATACAGCTCCACTATGTACATTCAACACTGATATATATATATATATATATATATATATATACATATACATGCAAACGCCCATAAAAACAGACATACACGCAACAACTGTATATATTACCACATTTTGAAATTCCGTTCAGGAATGTGACTGATCACATGATGTGAAAGGTCCTTCAGCTAAACAGGAACGTTCAGTTTCCTTACAAGTCCCAGTATCTTTCTCTCCAGTACCACACCGATCAGATAGATCAGTGAAGGGCAAGCACAGAGAGAACAGTTCTCTCATTGATCAGGAAGGATGCTGTCAGCATTCTCCTCATTCTGAATACGCTGCCTCCGGACTGTAAGAATAATACATATTTTAGCAAGTTTTTTCATTGCTAAAAAGTACGTCTTATTGTCTAATAGATACTGGTGTTAAAAATTACATTTGTTTACAATGCATTTTTGCCATGTATGTTATAACGGGTCAAAACCAAGAGTTTTACCATGCTGAGTTTTTTTGTGGTGCCTTTAGGCACTGATAAATTGTCACACTCTTCCTATAATTTTAATATTCTTCCAGTAAACTTTATAAGCCTGACAGCCTTTCTAGAAGACATATTGAGATGCATTTAAGTATTTGGGACCTGTTAAATACGACTGATGGTGCCCAGTTCAGTAGATGTACGGATGTTATAGGTGAAGGCCATGTCATTATGTACTACTACCTATTAAAAAAATGAAGTAGTGTAGGTCGGGCATAGAGAAAATGGAAGTTTACAAAAAAATATTACAACTATTGTTTAATAGACAATCATCACATGTAGAGTTTGCATGATTTACCTTGCTGGTATTTTATCTAAATTAGAAGCAAATTGTTTGAAGATTACTTCTACCTAAATGGCAGAAAATGCACCTATCTTGGTGATGGATAGGACAGCTTGAGGGGATATGGAGGAGGCTGTTTTTATGATAGGTGTCGTTTAAACATTTTGCTACTAATTTATGGAAAGTATCATATTTTTCTTACTATTGAACTCCCTTTAAATTAAATCACACTCCAGGTTAAATTTCCTGGAGGTATAAATTTGTGGAGGATTTGATAATACTACCTTTAATGATGTAAGGTAGAATAGTGTGGATAGAGATCTAATGTTAGTGTTTCTCTGCAGCAGGTATATTATACTCATATACATTTGCAGCAGGCAATTTATATGCATTCTATGCAGCACACACATAATCACATCACTGCTGAATGCGCAGTACATGCACATTAAGCTCTGCTATGCATGCACGCTGCTCTGCTACATGCATACAAACAGCTCAGTTACACACAGCGGTCTTACATACACACATCTCTGTTACATACATACACACACCTCCGCAGCATACACACAGCTCAGCTACATACAAACACACAACTCTCCTACAGTCACAAACATAGCTTTCCTATCTACACACATCTCTCATATAGACACATACAGCTCCACTATGTACACTCAACACTGATATATATATATATATATATATATATATACATATACATGCAAACGCCCATAAAAACAGACATACACGCAACAACTGTATATATTACCACATTTTGAAATTCCGTTCAGGAATGTGACTGATCACATGATGTGAAAGGTCCTTCAGCTAAACAGGAACGTTCAGTTTCCTTACAAGTCCCAGTATCTTTCTCTCTAGTACCACACCGATCAGATAGATCAGTGAAGGGCAAGCACAGAGAGAACAGTTCTCTCATTGATCAGGAAGGATGCTGTCAGCATTCTCCTCATTCTGAATACGCTGCCTCCGGACTGTAAGAATAATACATATTTTAGCAAGTTTTTTCATTGCTAAAAAGTACGTCTTATTGTCTAATAGATACTGGTGTTAAAAATTACATTTGTTTACAATGCATTTTTGCCATGTATGTTATAACGGGTCAAAACCAAGAGTTTTACCATGCTGAGTTTTTTTGTGGTGCCTTTAGGCACTGATAAATTGTCACACTCTTCCTATAATTTTAATATTCTTCCAGTAAACTTTATAAGCCTGACAGCCTTTCTAGAAGACATATTGAGATGCATTTAAGTATTTGGGACCTGTTAAATACGACTGATGGTGCCCAGTTCAGTAGATGTACGGATGTTATAGGTGAAGGCCATGTCATTATGTACTACTACCTATTAAAAAAATGAAGTAGTGTAGGTCGGGCATAGAGAAAATGGAAGTTTACAAAAAAATATTACAACTATTGTTTAATAGACAATCATCACATGTAGAGTTTGCATGATTTACCTTGCTGGTATTTTATCTAAATTAGAAGCAAATTGTTTGAAGATTACTTCTACCTAAATGGCAGAAAATGCACCTATCTTGGTGATGGATAGGACAGCTTGAGGGGATATGGAGGAGGCTGTTTTTATGATAGGTGTCGTTTAAACATTTTGCTACTAATTTATGGAAAGTATCATATTTTTCTTACTATTGAACTCCCTTTAAATTAAATCACACTCCAGGTTAAATTTCCTGGAGGTATAAATTTGTGGAGGATTTGATAATACTACCTTTAATGATGTAAGGTAGAATAGTGTGGATAGAGATCTAATGTTAGTGTTTCTCTGCAGCAGGTATATTATACTCATATACATTTGCAGCAGGCAATTTATATGCATTCTATGCAGCACACACATAATCACATCACTGCTGAATGCGCAGTACATGCACATTAAGCTCTGCTATGCATGCACGCTGCTCTGCTACATGCATACAAACAGCTCAGTTACACACAGCGGTCTTACATACACACATCTCTGTTACATACATACACACACCTCCGCAGCATACACACAGCTCAGCTACATACAAACACACAACTCTCCTACAGTCACAAACATAGCTTTCCTATCTACACACATCTCTCATATAGACACATACAGCTCCACTATGTACACTCAACACTGATATATATATATATATATATATATATATACATATACATGCAAACGCCCATAAAAACAGACATACACGCAACAACTGTATATATTACCACATTTTGAAATTCCGTTCAGGAATGTGACTGATCACATGATGTGAAAGGTTCTTCAGCTAAACAGGAACGTTCAGTTTCCTTACAAGTCCCAGTATCTTTCTCTCCAGTACCACACCGATCAGATAGATCAGTGAAGGGCAAGCACAGAGAGAACAGTTCTCTCATTGATCAGGAAGGATGCTGTCAGCATTCTCCTCATTCTGAATACGCTGCCTCCGGACTGTAAGAATAATACATATTTTAGCAAGTTTTTTCATTGCTAAAAAGTACGTCTTATTGTCTAATAGATACTGGTGTTAAAAATTACATTTGTTTACAATGCATTTTTGCCATGTATGTTATAACGGGTCAAAACCAAGAGTTTTACCATGCTGAGTTTTTTTGTGGTGCCTTTAGGCACTGATAAATTGTCACACTCTTCCTATAATTTTAATATTCTTCCAGTAAACTTTATAAGCCTGACAGCCTTTCTAGAAGACATATTGAGATGCATTTAAGTATTTGGGACCTGTTAAATACGACTGATGGTGCCCAGTTCAGTAGATGTACGGATGTTATAGGTGAAGGCCATGTCATTATGTACTACTACCTATTAAAAAAATGAAGTAGTGTAGGTCGGGCATAGAGAAAATGGAAGTTTACAAAAAAATATTACAACTATTGTTTAATAGACAATCATCACATGTAGAGTTTGCATGATTTACCTTGCTGGTATTTTATCTAAATTAGAAGCAAATTGTTTGAAGATTACTTCTACCTAAATGGCAGAAAATGCACCTATCTTGGTGATGGATAGGACAGCTTGAGGGGATATGGAGGAGGCTGTTTTTATGATAGGTGTCGTTTAAACATTTTGCTACTAATTTATGGAAAGTATCATATTTTTCTTACTATTGAACTCCCTTTAAATTAAATCACACTCCAGGTTAAATTTCCTGGAGGTATAAATTTGTGGAGGATTTGATAATACTACCTTTAATGATGTAAGGTAGAATAGTGTGGATAGAGATCTAATGTTAGTGTTTCTCTGCAGCAGGTATATTATACTCATATACATTTGCAGCAGGCAATTTATATGCATTCTATGCAGCACACACATAATCACATCACTGCTGAATGCGCAGTACATGCACATTAAGCTCTGCTATGCATGCACGCTGCTCTGCTACATGCATACAAACAGCTCAGTTACACACAGCGGTCTTACATACACACATCTCTGTTACATACATACACACACCTCCGCAGCATACACACAGCTCAGCTACATACAAACACACAACTCTCCTACAGTCACAAACATAGCTTTCCTATCTACACACATCTCTCATATAGACACATACAGCTCCACTATGTACACTCAACACTGATATATATATATATATATATATATATATATACATATACATGCAAACGCCCATAAAAACAGACATACACGCAACAACTGTATATATTACCACATTTTGAAATTCCGTTCAGGAATGTGACTGATCACATGATGTGAAAGGTTCTTCAGCTAAACAGGAACGTTCAGTTTCCTTACAAGTCCCAGTATCTTTCTCTCCAGTACCACACCGATCAGATAGATCAGTGAAGGGCAAGCACAGAGAGAACAGTTCTCTCATTGATCAGGAAGGATGCTGTCAGCATTCTCCTCATTCTGAATACGCTGCCTCCGGACTGTAAGAATAATACATATTTTAGCAAGTTTTTTCATTGCTAAAAAGTACGTCTTATTGTCTAATAGATACTGGTGTTAAAAATTACATTTGTTTACAATGCATTTTTGCCATGTATGTTATAACGGGTCAAAACCAAGAGTTTTACCATGCTGAGTTTTTTTGTGGTGCCTTTAGGCACTGATAAATTGTCACACTCTTCCTATAATTTTAATATTCTTCCAGTAAACTTTATAAGCCTGACAGCCTTTCTAGAAGACATATTGAGATGCATTTAAGTATTTGGGACCTGTTAAATACGACTGATGGTGCCCAGTTCAGTAGATGTACGGATGTTATAGGTGAAGGCCATGTCATTATGTACTACTACCTATTAAAAAAATGAAGTAGTGTAGGTCGGGCATAGAGAAAATGGAAGTTTACAAAAAAATATTACAACTATTGTTTAATAGACAATCATCACATGTAGAGTTTGCATGATTTACCTTGCTGGTATTTTATCTAAATTAGAAGCAAATTGTTTGAAGATTACTTCTACCTAAATGGCAGAAAATGCACCTATCTTGGTGATGGATAGGACAGCTTGAGGGGATATGGAGGAGGCTGTTTTTATGATAGGTGTCGTTTAAACATTTTGCTACTAATTTATGGAAAGTATCATATTTTTCTTACTATTGAACTCCCTTTAAATTAAATCACACTCCAGGTTAAATTTCCTGGAGGTATAAATTTGTGGAGGATTTGATAATACTACCTTTAATGATGTAAGGTAGAATAGTGTGGATAGAGATCTAATGTTAGTGTTTCTCTGCAGCAGGTATATTATACTCATATACATTTGCAGCAGGCAATTTATATGCATTCTATGCAGCACACACATAATCACATCACTGCTGAATGCGCAGTACATGCACATTAAGCTCTGCTATGCATGCACGCTGCTCTGCTACATGCATACAAACAACTCAGTTACACACAGCGGTCTTACATACACACATCTCTGTTACATAC
>NW_027362770.1:127985469-127987969 GCF_046119375.1 Phyllobates terribilis | reverse complement strand
ATGCTGAGTTTTTTTGTGGTGCCTTTAGGCACTGATAAATTGTCACACTCTTCCTATAATTTTAATATTCTTCCAGTAAACTTTATAAGCCTGACAGCCTTTCTAGAAGACATATTGAGATGCATTTAAGTATTTGGGACCTGTTAAATACGACTGATGGTGCCCAGTTCAGTAGATGTACGGATGTTATAGGTGAAGGCCATGTCATTATGTACTACTACCTATTAAAAAAATGAAGTAGTGTAGGTCGGGCATAGAGAAAATGGAAGTTTACAAAAAAATATTACAACTATTGTTTAATAGACAATCATCACATGTAGAGTTTGCATGATTTACCTTGCTGGTATTTTATCTAAATTAGAAGCAAATTGTTTGAAGATTACTTCTACCTAAATGGCAGAAAATGCACCTATCTTGGTGATGGATAGGACAGCTTGAGGGGATATGGAGGAGGCTGTTTTTATGATAGGTGTCGTTTAAACATTTTGCTACTAATTTATGGAAAGTATCATATTTTTCTTACTATTGAACTCCCTTTAAATTAAATCACACTCCAGGTTAAATTTCCTGGAGGTATAAATTTGTGGAGGATTTGATAATACTACCTTTAATGATGTAAGGTAGAATAGTGTGGATAGAGATCTAATGTTAGTGTTTCTCTGCAGCAGGTATATTATACTCATATACATTTGCAGCAGGCAATTTATATGCATTCTATGCAGCACACACATAATCACATCACTGCTGAATGCGCAGTACATGCACATTAAGCTCTGCTATGCATGCACGCTGCTCTGCTACATGCATACAAACAGCTCAGTTACACACAGCGGTCTTACATACACACATCTCTGTTACATACATACACACACCTCCGCAGCATACACACAGCTCAGCTACATACAAACACACAACTCTCCTACAGTCACAAACATAGCTTTCCTATCTACACACATCTCTCATATATACACATACAGCTCCACTATGTACACTCAACACTGATATATATATATATATATATATATATATATATACATATACATGCAAACGCCCATAAAAACAGACATACACGCAACAACTGTATATATTACCACATTTTGAAATTCCGTTCAGGAATGTGACTGATCACATGATGTGAAAGGTCCTTCAGCTAAACAGGAACGTTCAGTTTCCTTACAAGTCCCAGTATCTTTCTCTCCAGTACCACACCGATCAGATAGATCAGTGAAGGGCAAGCACAGAGAGAACAGTTCTCTCATTGATCAGGAAGGATGCTGTCAGCATTCTCCTCATTCTGAATACGCTGCCTCCGGACTGTAAGAATAATACATATTTTAGCAAGTTTTTTCATTGCTAAAAAGTACGTCTTATTGTCTAATAGATACTGGTGTTAAAAATTACATTTGTTTACAATGCATTTTTGCCATGTATGTTATAACGGGTCAAAACCAAGAGTTTTACCATGCTGAGTTTTTTTGTGGTGCCTTTAGGCACTGATAAATTGTCACACTCTTCCTATAATTTTAATATTCTTCCAGTAAACTTTATAAGCCTGACAGCCTTTCTAGAAGACATATTGAGATGCATTTAAGTATTTGGGACCTGTTAAATACGACTGATGGTGCCCAGTTCAGTAGATGTACGGATGTTATAGGTGAAGGCCATGTCATTATGTACTACTACCTATTAAAAAAATGAAGTAGTGTAGGTCGGGCATAGAGAAAATGGAAGTTTACAAAAAAATATTACAACTATTGTTTAATAGACAATCATCACATGTAGAGTTTGCATGATTTACCTTGCTGGTATTTTATCTAAATTAGAAGCAAATTGTTTGAAGATTACTTCTACCTAAATGGCAGAAAATGCACCTATCTTGGTGATGGATAGGACAGCTTGAGGGGATATGGAGGAGGCTGTTTTTATGATAGGTGTCGTTTAAACATTTTGCTACTAATTTATGGAAAGTATCATATTTTTCTTACTATTGAACTCCCTTTAAATTAAATCACACTCCAGGTTAAATTTCCTGGAGGTATAAATTTGTGGAGGATTTGATAATACTACCTTTAATGATGTAAGGTAGAATAGTGTGGATAGAGATCTAATGTTAGTGTTTCTCTGCAGCAGGTATATTATACTCATATACATTTGCAGCAGGCAATTTATATGCATTCTATGCAGCACACACATAATCACATCACTGCTGAATGCGCAGTACATGCACATTAAGCTCTGCTATGCATGCACGCTGCTCTGCTACATGCATACAAACAGCTCAGTTACACACAGCGGTCTTACATACACACATCTCTGTTACATACATACACACACCTCCGCAGCATACACACAGCTCAGCTACATACAAACACACAACTCTCCTACAGTCACAAACATAGCTTTCCTATCTACACACATCTCTCATATATACACATACAGCTCCACTATGTACACTCAACACTGATATATATATATATATATATATATATATATATATACA